>NC_086447.1:37366306-37651306 GCF_028390025.1 Pseudophryne corroboree | reverse complement strand
CTGATGATATAGTTATTGTGGCAATTACAGAGTCATGGTGCAATGAAAATCATGACTGGGACATAGCTATACCGGGATATAATTTATTTAGGAAGGACAGAATGGGAAACATTGGAGGAGGGGTAGCAATGCATGTAAAAAAAGCATAAATACTACCTTAATACAAAGTACTGAAGAAAGACCTGAGTCCCATTTGGTGACCGTAGAAACAGGAGAGAAGTTGATTATTCATATTAGCATGATCTACAGGCCACCAGGACAGGAAGAAGAACTGGACAAGAACGTATTGCAGGACAGCTAAAATGGCATTAAAAGGAGAGTTAATAATCATGGGAGACTTTAATCTTCCTGATGTAAACTGGGAGGTGTCTGTTGCTAGTTCCACTAGAAATAGGGACATTTTAAATTCCCTTCAGGGAGCATCCTTCCACCAATTGGTGAAGGGAGCCCACTCGGAAAGATGCAATATTAGACTTAATACTTACAAATGTAAGCATATCGGACGTAATAGTGGGTAATAGTGGGTGAAATAGTGGGTGTGGTATGCAAAAGAAGTAGCAAATATTGTGAAAACATAAAAGATGGCTTTTAGGAAATATAAGCAGACACAAAATAATAAAGACAAAGAGATATATCTTGTTAGACAGAAGGAGACTAAGAAGGTAATCAGATGTGCAAAGGCACAAGCTGAGGAGAAAATGGCCCAGTCAGTAGGTAAAGGGGGCAAATATTTTTTTAGATATATAAGCAAAAGGAGAAAAACAAAAGGCTGAATAATAAAACTAAAGACAGAGACTGGGAGTCTTGTTGAGGGAGACAATGTAATAGCAGATCATCATAAAGATTATTTTTGCACAGTATTCACTACTAAAATAGAGGGGAAGGGGACACAGTTAGCAGGGATATTCAGGAAAATGAAACAAGTACATTTACAGAGGATGTCTTAACAGAACTCACTACAGTTCTCTCTTATGCAAACTCATGTATGTTTTTTGATGTAATGATTTGCTTGTAATTGGCATTGCATGTGTGGGGAAGTTGCTCTGTGAAACATAGTTTATTATTGCATGCTGTCTGGTGTTTACCTCCTTTGATCGTTTGGCCATTTGTGGTCAGGTGTACTTTGGGCGTCATTCCGAGTTGATCGCTAGCTGCAGTTGTTCGCAGCGCAGCGATCAAGCTAAAAATGGCTGTTCTGCGCATGCGGCGCAATGCACAACACGCATGTCGTGCGAGCACAACGAACTATGTAGTTTTGCACAGGGTCCAGCGACGCATTTCAGTCACACTGGTGGCCGCAGTGTAATTGACATGAAGTGGGCGTATCTGGGTGTCAACTGACCGTTTTCAGGGAGTGTTCGGATAAACGCAGGCATGCCAGGAAAAATGCAGGTGTGGCTGGGCGAATGCTGGTTGGGTTTATGACATTCAAAACAGGAACTGAACATTCTGAAGTGATCGCAAGCACTGAGTAGGTTTTGAGCTACTCTGAAACTGCACAAAAAAACTTTGTAGCCGCTCTGCAATCCATTCGTTCGCACTTCTGCTAAGCTAAAATACACTCCCAGTGGGTGGCGGCATAGTGTTTGCATGGCTGATAAAAACTGCTAGCGAGCGAACAACTCGGAATGACCACCCATATCTTTACATTTAGTGAGGTGTATTAGTGGTGTAAAGGACATAGTGTGTTTCCTGATTAGTAAAAAAAAACAAATGCCAAACATTGAGCAACATCACCAAACAGGTAATTTCAACTTTAAACTTGTCATTTTTTTAGTACTGTCTGGACATGGCTACTAGCAACATATGCACAGACAAAATTCTTAAAGCTATGTGTGCAAATGCTAGGAGCTTAGGAGACAAAATTCCAGAGCTAATTGCGATAATGACAGGGGATAACCTGGATATTGTGGCAATTACAGAGTCATGGTGCAATGAGAATCATGACTGTGACATAGCCATATCCAGGATACAATTTATTAAGGAAGGATAGAATGGGAAGGATAGGAGGAGGGGTAGCAATGTAAGTGAAAAAAAGCATAAATGCTACTTTAATACAAAATATTGAAGACATAACTGAGGCCCTTTGGGTCACCATGGAAACCGGGGAGAAGGACATTATTCGCATTGGGTTCAATCTATAGACCACAAGGCCAGGGGCAGGATTTAGACAGGAACCTATTGTTGGACATAACTAAAATGGCTTTAAAGGGAGAAGCCATAATCATGGGAAACTTTATTTTACCTGATGTAAATTGGGATGGGTCTTTTACAAGTTCAGCAACAAGTGGCAAATTTCAAAATCCCTTACAGGGAGCACATCTCTAGCAATTGGTGAGGGAGCCCACTCGTGAAGACTCAATATTAGATTTAATTCTTACAAATGGTGCCAAGATGTCAAGCACATATGTGGGTGAGCACCTGGTATCCAGTGGTGATCAAGCAGTATGGTTTAGTATAAAGACAGGATCCAACTCCTGTCACACAAAAACAAAGGTGTTGGATTTTAGAAATGCTGACTTTGCAAAAATGGAGAGATGTTTAAGTGATTAATTGGCGGACTGGAGAATCTTGGAAGGAGTGCAGGAGAGGTGGGAAAAACTGAAAAGTGCAATACTAAGGGCAACAGACCTTTGTATCAAAAGGGTTAGGAAAACTACCAAGAAAAGGAAGCCAATGTGGTTCACAAAAGAAGTATCAACTAGTGTGAAAGCAAAAAAGATGACTTTTAGGAAATACAGACAGATTAAAAAAAAATAACGACAAAGAGGTGTATCTTGATGGAAGGATGCTAAGAAAGTGATCAGATGTGCAAAGGCAGAAGCTGAGGAGAAAATGGCCCAGTCAGTAGATTAAGGGGGCAAAACTTTTTTAAGTATATAAGTGAAAGGAGAAAATCACATTGAGTAATAATAAGACTTAAGACAGAGAGTGAGAATTTGGTGGAGGGAGACAAGGCAGTAGCAGATCACCTAAATAATTATGTTTGCTCTGTATTTACTTCAGAAGGAGAAGGGAAGGGGCCACAGTTAACTTGCAAGGACATTCATAAAAATAATGTAGATGAAAGTACATTTACAGAGGAGAAGGTCCTAACAGAACTTTAAAAACTAAAAGTGGATAAATCAATGGGGACAGATGGAATACACACAAGGATACTAAAAGAACTAAAAGATGTGCTTGGTGACACCTTTAACAGAATTTTTGTTAAAGGTGTCACCAGTCTATTTATTTTTTCTATTTGGGAAAGCGCAGGGAGCTATCTTTCATTCTTTATTGCTAAGGAAGAAGTAAGTAACTACAGACCAGTAAGCCTTACATCAGTAGTAGGGAAAGTAATGGAAAAACTATTAAAAGAAAGAGTTGTGGAATATATTAAATCAAACAACTTACAGGATCCAAAACAGCATGGTTTTACTGTTGGGAGATCATGCCAAACAAATCTTATTGACTTTTTGGACTCTGTAAACAAAATAATAGATCAAGGGGGAGCTGTATATGTAGCATATCTAGATTTTAGTAGGACATTTGACACTGTCCCACATCGCAGACTGCTAAATAAACTTGAAAGCGTGGGGGTGGATTATAAAACAGTTAAATGGATAAGAACCTGTTTGCAGTATAGGAAACAGAGAGTTGTAGTAAATGGAGAGCAATCTATGGAGGGAAATGTTACCAGTGGAGTACCCCAAGGATCTGTACTTGGACCAGTTCTATTTAATATCTTTGTTGGTGAAATTGCAAATGGTATTGAATAGAAAGTATGCCTTTTTGCATATGATACAAAAATATGCAACAGGGTAGACACACCGGGAGGGGTAAAACAAATGATTGATGACCTAGGTAGGCTTGAGCAATGGTCAAGAAAGTGTCAATTACAGTTTAATGCTAAAAAATGCAAAATCATGCACTTGGGTCTCAAAAACCCAAAGGCTAAATATAGTATCGAGAGTACTATAATTGAAACTACTGAGGCAGAAAGGAATTTAGGAGTCACTATTTCAAGTTACTTAAAGGCAGGAAAGCAATGCAACAAAGCAATGAGAAAGGCAAGTCAGATGCTTGGTTGCATAGGGAGAGGAATTAGTAGCAGGAAAAAAGAAGTAAGTGTCTGTATAGGTCATTGGTACGGTCCCATCTGGAATACTGTGTCCAGTTCTGAGAACCATATCTCCAGAAGGACATAAATACATTAGAGAGTGTACAAAGAAGGGCAACTAAAATAGTGCATGTCCTACATCACAAAACTTACCCGGAAAGGCTAAAAGATCTTAACATGTATATTTAGGAGGAGAGAAGGGAAAGGGGGGACATGATAGAAACTTTCAAATATACCGAGGGTCTTAACAAAGTTCAAGAAGGAAACATGCTCCAAAGGAAGAGAAGTATTAGAACTCGAGGACATACACTGAAACTGGAGGGAGGCAGGTTCAGGGGAAATGTAAGGAAAAATTACTTCACAGAAAGGGTAGTGGACAAGTGGAATAGCCTCCCATCAGAGGTGGTAGAGGCTAAGATGGTAGAGCAATTTAAACATCCTTGGGATAGGCATATGAATGTCCATACAAAGAATTACGGTTCAAAAAGGTTTGAGATTACCTAAAGGATAAAAAAAGGGGCAGACTAGATGGGCCAAGTGGTTCTTATCTGCCATCAAATTCTATGTTTCTATGTAACTCTCAAAGCTGAAAGTGGACAAATCTATGGGGCCAGATGGGATATATCGAAGGATACTAAAAGAACTTAAAGAGGTGCTGGTAGCACCATTGACAGAATTATTCAACCAGTCATTAGCTACAGGAGTAATTCCAGAGGACTGGGAAAGAGCAAACGTAGACCCACTGCACAAAAGTGGAAACAAGGAAGAGGCAAACAATTACAGTTCAGTGAGTTTTACATCAGTAGTAGGGAAATTGATGGAAACACTCTTAAAAGAAAGAGCTGTAGCTTATCTCAAATCCAGCAATTTACACGATCCCAAACAGCATGGATTCACTGGGGGAGATCTTGTCAAACAAATCTTATTGACTTTTTTGACTGTGTGACTACAGTGATGGATAAAGGTGGAGCGTGGATATAGCTTATCTAGACTTTAGTAATGCTTTTGACACTATTGAAACTTTAACTTGGGTGCAGATATCTTTTATGTAACTCTAACATGGATGAGATGGGTCAGGGGCATTGGGTGCCCCATCAAATGTATTGTGACTCTCGGATATGTCCAGTGTCATTGGCTTCCCTTTATTTAGCACAGCATCTGGATGTGTTGAGTTTCTTTCTTGTTTCTGGGGGAGAATACCTCCCCCCCTTCCCAACCTGGTAACAATTTTATTACATTATTAAACACAGAGGCATAACTAAGGGGGGTCGAGCAGGGCACATGCCCTGGGTTCCTTGGCAGGCCCAGCAGAGGGGGGCACTGCTGGCCAGGGCATCATGTCCACCCAGGGCTGCCATCAGGGGTGTACTGTCAAGCCGGAAGCTGAGTGGAATGGTGCCGCCAGATGATTGCAGCCTGGGTAGCAGCCTAGCAGAGATAGCACCAGCGACATTTTCAATACAGTGTAAGCCGCCAGCCAGTCGGAGCTCACAGGCTGACAGCCAATCAGGAGCTGCTGTTGCAGGAGCTCCTGATTGGCTTCTGCTTAGGAGCTCCATATTCAAAATAGCGCCTGTGCTATCTGAACTCTGGCTCTGTCTGGTGCTAGCGCAACCAAGAAGAGGCCCATCAGGACCCATGAAGCCGGGGAAGTAAGGTGCGAAAAGCCTCACCATTGCCAGGGTCTCCTGACACTTGTCCCTGTACACTACAGTTCCTGGTGCCCATGCAGCAAGCGGCTTTTCCACACCTCATGACTCTCCGCCTCTAACCTTAGTACTAGGTGTCCCGCTGCTGCCGAGCAACATGGCAGATGGGAGGAGAAGATTGCCACAGAGTGAGCAAATGACTGCAGCGCAGCAGGGACCAGGGACTGAGAGGGGGGGGGGGTGTTGTCAGTGGTCTATAAAGTGTCAGGAGAGCAATCATCTTCCTCTTAGCCAATCTGTCCTGGAGATCGCAAAACTGTAAAAGTGTTTGTTTACATTTCTCCATTTAATCTTATGCTTGTTTCATTTCTCCTAATAACTTATTTCTGAATTTCACCCTCCACTATTCCGTTTCCTTCCTTGTGACTCCTTGTTTCTCCCCGCCATTTTCTCCTATCCCTCACTGCACTGTTACCCAGGCCACCCCCCTGCAGCTTATCTAAGTA
This sequence comes from Pseudophryne corroboree, assembly GCF_028390025.1. Lineage (NCBI taxonomy): Eukaryota > Metazoa > Chordata > Amphibia > Anura > Myobatrachidae > Pseudophryne > Pseudophryne corroboree. The sequence goes on along the minus strand of NC_086447.1, from coordinate 37,645,052 downwards.
TATAATATGCCCTGTCCACACCACAGCACTCCCCCTCCCCACTGCCTTATTGAAGTAGCCAACCATTCACCTCTGTGGACCAGGCTGCTGGCAGCGGTTTTTCCTCCTCACACCATCGGGACTTCTTGGATCATTCCACGATCCTTGGCTACCATGGCCAGTTCCCAGCCTTCTCTTGATGTCGTTTTGGCCAGGCCATGCTCTGGACAGGAGCCCAGGCCACTAAGCCACGGTGGCCATTTTAGATACATCAGATAATGGCTGCAGCCCTACTTTGGCCTCCACAGTGTCAGGCACTGGGTAGGGCAGCATTCAAATATAGCAATGGGGGCATCATGTAGTGCTACAGATGGTTACAAAGACCAGGATTTTATAGATAATATGGGAGGGGCTACACACACAGGACACAGATTCATAAAATGAAGAGTGGGGGAGACACAGAGAGGCATAGAATAAAGGGGGGAGGGCACACACTAAGGAACAGAATGACAGGGAGTGTGGGATACACACAGAGAGGCCAATATTTGGGGGGGCACAGGGAGACAAGAATGATGGGGGAGACAACGCCAGGTGGGAGATGATAGTGGTCTGAGAGACGATGCATGGGGAGGTGATAGTGTGTTGAGAGACGATGGTGGGGTACGGGGAAGGTCTGCTGAGAGATGCACGGTGAGATGGTGTAGTTGAGCAATGCAGGGGGCAGGATGTGACACGGGGCAGAATGTGAGTCTGGTAGAACTGCTGTTGTATGATGCTGGCCTTGTTAATATTCCTACACAAACAGGCATCTTCCAGATGATGTGATCTCCTACATGAATAGAGAATACCAACTGAAGATGCCGTCTGCCTTAGAGGATACATTTCTTCAGAGGTTCCACAGTGTGAGAAACCAACATATAGGTAAGGTACATGTGGAATTGAAAAGAGTGATGCCAGTGTGACTTGAATCAGGTGACGTGTCATGTTGGCACGCCCCATTTTCAGTGGCCATGCCCCTTCTGTTATGTGACCACGCCCCTTCTGGTGCATGGCCATGCCCATATTTCATCACGCACCTTCAGCTTGCACACATAGTTAATTTTATGTTGTGCTTTTTTGTTTGTTTGGGAGGGGGGGGGGGGGGGGGCGCCACTCTTCATCTTGCCCTGGGCTCTGAAAACCCTAGTTACGTTTCTGATTATACAGTGCTTTTCTATTATAGGGCTTTCTTCATTAAAGTTCATGTAGGACTGCTGCAGGAGGTTTTTCAATTCCCAGCATTCAGGCCTGAGGCCATTGTAAATTAGTTTGCTGTAAGTGCTATGTCCCATTTTTGCATGGCACCTGGATGCATCCACACATATAGGAATATGAGGCTTCAGCTGCTCATTGCCCAGTAGATAAAACATCTGGCTGTACCTGAATATGTTTTTTGTGGGTTTTCACTCAGATCAAGTTTCTCTTCCCATTATTTCCTTTTCTACTCGCTTCTTTATCCATCCACTATTTTCCCTGTTCATCATGATACTGGGGTTGACAGTTTTTGTTTTGGATCACTAGTGGACGACTCTGGTTTTTTTTCTCAAATGTGCTTTTGTGGACAGTGGGCCACAAAAGCACTTTTTTTGTGCTTTGAATGTCTTGTCCTATGGCATCCCATCTAACACCTTGCTAACCAGCTGGATATCAAGCTGCAGGGGTTAGCAAAACCCCCCACCTGTGACATCACCAGCAACTAAATGGCCCCTGAACCTGAGGACTGGGTGGATGTAAAGATAAACAAGGAGAGTGAGAGGGGAAGTGTTAGCTGGGACACAAAATGAAGAGTCCATGATGGGGAGATGTGAAGCAGACAGCAGAGAAAGTTACATGATGTGTGAAAGCCTGATATAGGAGACAAGAAAGATAGGCGAGCAGCAAATGGTAAAGACAGTATCCAGAGAGACAAACTGCATTAAAGAGGTGGCTGAGACTTGTGGTGCCACTGCCAGACCAAGCATTCCATTAGAAAGGAAAGCTCCAAGTCATCCCAGTACAGTGACACACATATAGAAATAAAATATTTAAGGTACTTGGCTTGTGCCCTTTCCCTTGCAACATTGCAATAACCAATCCTACCAGCCTGTCATCATCCATCTCTGCTGCTAGCAGTCCAGAGTCTGCGGGGGGAATGCAGATAGGCCAGCACCCAATCCTGCCTTTCATCAATGCTGCTGCTTTCTGATGACCATACAGACAACAGCGAGCTTGATTCCGTCGCTGAGTTGATGAGCCACGACATTGATGTAGAGGAGTCACAATCCCCCCCGTGAGAATCCACGCGTCACAACCTACCAAGATGCCTGCTTTGTGAAAAAATAGTAAGTATAAGGCTTTTTTACTAAACACATAAATCTAGATTAATGAAAAACAATCTACATCTTTTTTTCTTAAATACACAAACACACCAGAGGCGGAACTCCCAGAGACAATGGAAATGGCTGCCCACTCCCCTAGAAGCCTTGTCACACTCTCCACTCCCCTCAGCACCCTAGTCACCCACTCCACTCTGCTCAGCAGCATAGTAACCCACCCTACTCCCCTCAGCATCCTAGTCACCCACTCCACTCCCCTCAGCAGACTAGGCTTCTGAGTGTAGTGGGTGAATAGGCTGCTGAGGAAAGGGGTGTAGGAGACAAGGCTGCTGCAGCTGGAAGGAGTGGAGTGGGTGACTAGGCTGCTGCTGCTGCTGGGGGAGTGGAGTGGGTGACTAGGCTGCTGAGGGGAGTGGAGTGGGAGACTAGACTGCTGCTTCTGGGGGAAGTGGAGTGGGTGACTTGGCTGCTGGGGGGAGTGGAGTGGGTGACTAGGCTGCTGCTGCTGCTGCTGGGGGGAGTGGTATAAATGACTAGACTGCTGGAGTGCTGCTGAGAGGAGTGGATGACTGACTGGACTGAAAGTAGCGCATGAGGCAAACTTTGGCATGAGGGGGAAGAGGGTGTGTATGCTGGTTTAAGGGGAGTAGGTGAAGCTGATATGAGGGGTGGATGAAAGAAGAGAAGCAACATGGCATGAGGGGAATAGGAGAGGAAGCTGAAAGCTGAGGAATGATGGGAGTATGTGAGGAAGATGATATGAGGGGTGGGGGAAATGGAGGCTGAAATAAGGGAAATAGAAGAGGAGGCTGGCATGAGGTGAGAGGAGGAGGCTGCTGGGAGTGAGTAGGTGAGGAGGCTAATATGAGGTGCATGAAGGGAGAGGAGGCTGGCAGGAGTAGGCTGAATGATGCTGGCATCAGGAGTATGAGGCTGGCATGAGGGCAGAGGAGGCTGCGCGCTGTTAGAATTGGGGAGTGGGTGAAGAAAGGAGATGATGGTATGGCTGAGAGACGTGGAATGGAGATATGGTGTGGCTGAGTGATGCAGGATGGAGATATGGTGTGGCTGAGAGTTGCGGGGGGAGATAATGGTGTGGCTGAGAGATGGGGGTGACGGTGTGGCTGAGATATGTGGGGAGAAGATGATGGTGTGGCTGAGAGATGTAGGTGGGAGATGGTGTGGCTTAGAGACTCAGGGAGGGGATGATAGTGTGACTGAGAGACGTAGAGGGCAAGAGGTGACACAAGTCTGGTTGAACCTCTGTTGTATGATGATGACATTGGTTATATTCCTACACAAACAGGTATCTTCCAGACCATGTGATATCCTACATGAATAGGGAATACTGACTGAAGACGCTGTCTGACCAGGGAGGATACATTTCTTCAAAGGTTCCCCATTGTGAGAAACCACCATATAGGTAAGGTGCATATGGAATAGAATTGAATTCCAGTAGGCGGTGCTAGACACTCCCCTCTGACGGTGCACCCCCTAATAAAATGTGTTGTGCACACCTGTGGTGATGCATTATCTGTCCGTGACCTTGAGGAGCCAAGTCACAGTGTGGGCGGGGGGACCCTGCTTGTTTGAGATGGAGGAGCTATATCAGTAAAATGGCCGCTATCTCTTGGTATGAACATAGACAGCTTGCAGGAGGCTGATTTAGGGGGACATGCAGCTTGCAGGCACTTCACATGCTTTTTGAGAGCTGGCTGGGTGAAGCACTTTCCTCCTCAACTCCAATAGCTACAGGTAGGTAGCACCTGCATCAATCTGTACTGTGTGTGTGGTGCATGTGGGCGGTGGCGGGAGGCATATTTAATAAATGTTGGCAGGTGTCTGTGTTTATGTTTTAAGTGAAAGAGGTGTGTGTGTGTGTGTGTGTGTGTGTGTGTGTGTGTGTGTGTGTGTGTGTGCGTGCGTGCGTTTTTAAATACAAGGGCCCATATTTACTAATTATCCGAGTTTGACCGATTTGTGTTCCCCAATCCGGGAACTCACTAAGCACAAATCTCGGCAGTGTTTGGGCTATTCGTAATGGTTTTAACGGCAAAGTTCAGAAATACGAATGAATAGACCATCGGTCAAACGCGGCTGTTATTTCATACAACACGGGTATTCACTTTTCATTCGTATTTGGGTGTTAGTCTCTGAGTGCTCAATTGCGGTCGTATATTTTTTTGCGATTCGTTAAAAAAGCGGCAAAAAAATAGATCTGCTTTTTTCAGGCGTGTTTACATGTGTTGCCACTTGAAAATCATTCACACCTGAATTAGGATGCCTATAAAAGGATCTTAGCCCCATTTCAATCAACCTACACTCAGAAACGGCAGCAGGACTGTGGGCCAGTGATCTTTTGTGTGCTGTGGGATTCCTCAGACATCAGCCTGTAAGTAACCAGGGCCAAGAAACTGGACATGGTCAGCAGGTTGTTCAGGTTCCGCGGAGGCTGCGAAGGCCTCGTTATTTTAGGGGGCATTTAAACTTGAACGCATTGTCCGATGATAGGGTCATACAGATGTACCGTCTAAATCATACCAACATTTTCCGTCTATATGACCTTGTCAAACTGGGCCTAGTCCCTGAGACAGCACGCTCTCGCTCTGTCTCAGGCCTGCACAAACTCCTGGCTGTGTTGCACTTTATGGCTACTGGGAGCTTTCAGGCTGTGTCTGGCGATGTCATAGGAATCTCACAGCCCTCATTTTCAAGAATATTAACACAGGTGATGTATACCTAACTACCTCCTCTGTTTTTGGTTGTTTTTAATTACTCTCGTGCAGTGTCGGACTGGGGCATGAAGGGCCCACCGGGGGGATGCAGTTATAAGGGCCCATACTTAGGGGTGTGGCCAGCCTACAAAGGGTGTGTGGCCAGCCTCCACAGAGTCTTGAAATACACAATAGTCTAGTGCAGTGTAATGCAACATATCTACCATGTATAATACAAGTGCACAGTCTGGAACCTGGTCCCTAGAGGAAGGAGTGGGCCCTCAGGCAGTGGGGCCTACCGGTGGTTTCCCTGGTACCCCTGTGGGCCAGTCCAACCCTGCTCTCGTGGCCAGTTCTGTCCTAAAATCTCATGTTTTATTTTTCAAAATATACACACAGGTGTTGGCTGTTTTGCAGCCCCACATCGATGCCTGAATCTGCTTCCCTACGCAGGAGTCTCAGTGGCATGTCATCAGGGTAGATTTCTATGAGCTTGCTGGCATGCCCAAAGTGCTGGGAGCCATAGATTGCACACACATTCAGCTGAGACCACCTAGGGGCAGGCAGCACATCTATACTAATCGTCATCTAGAGCACTCCACAAATGTGCAGGTGGTTTATGATGCAAAACTCAAAATAATGAGTGTTGTTGCTGGTTACCCTGGGGGCTACCATGACTCCTTCATCCTCAGTCAGTCATCTCTCTGTTATGCACATCAGTGCCAGCAGGAATGTACTGGTGTCTGAACGGAGAGGGATGCAAAACAAATGAACTCACAGACAGACTGGGGAATATGACATTACATACACAGAAGGTGATAGGGTAACAAAATAAACACAAAGAGAACAGAGAAGCCCAAGGGCTAAGAAACTGGGTGTCTCCCTATTATTAGGAATGCTCAGATGGAAAGAAGCGAGATGTAGTGATTTAATACGTAGAGAACCCGAAATGCTGTTGCTAAGGGCAACAGCAAAACCCTAAAGGGTTACCAACGGGTGTGGCAGTAAACTCCTTGGTCAGAGATGGAATAATAGACACAAGGAGAGTCTCCACAATCCTAGTCCTCACTTGCAGTGCACTGGTTCAGCTTACTGCCACTAAACTGACACCTGAACACCTTGCACAGTGAGAAAGGATTTTGGCAGGCAAGTCTGAGAATACAGCCGCAAACTTGCTAGGTTCACAGAGTAGCAAAAGAACCCCAGCAGGTTAAACGACTGACTCCAGTCTTACTGCTAGGTCTGGATTGGCAGAGTGTAATACCAAATCCCAAGGCCTATTTGCAGTAAGCAACAAACAAATACAAAGTTTACACAGTACTAGCTAGCTTTCAGGAACTGACTAACCAACAAAGATTCAGCAGCATCTGCCTAACCTGAGAAGAGGGTTTATATAGCAGGTGCTGTCCACGCCCTACTCAGACCTCACAGACTGTGAGCACAAAAACCAGCACCGGATCCCCTGCCGTGCACAGAGCCTGTAACCACTGCACAGCAAAAGACCCGAACCGGAGTATCAGCTACGCTCAGGTTACTCCGCTAGCACTTGTCTCCCGGTTGCCATGACGACATGGCAGCACAGAGCAGGAGACCCTAACACCCTCTTTGATAAGTTTGAGGATGGACAAATGCTAGATGGATGGCTGCTGGGTATGTAATTTGATTTGTGTAGGCCTGTGTATACTTTGCCCAAATACAGTGTGTTACTTATGTGTTGCTGTATCTTAACATGAAACGCGTTATTATATCTGTCTTTCAGGTGATGGAGGATATGGCTGTTTCTCTTGGCTTCTAACTTCATTGTCCCGACCTGATACCCATGCTGAACACAATTACAATTAAAGATGAGCGGCTTCGGATCCTCGGAATCCGAACCCCCCCGAACTTCACCCTTTTTTACACGGTTCCGAGCAGACTCGGATCCTCCCGCCTTGCTCGGTTAACCTGAGCGCGCCCGAACATCACCATCCCGCTGTCTGATTCTCGCGAGATTCGGATTCTATATAATGCCACGCGTCGCCGCCATTTTTCACTCGTGCATTGGAAATGATAGTGAGAGGACGTGGCTGGCATCCTCTCACTTTGTTTCAGGGGGCTGCAGTGCAAATATCTTTATTCTGGGGACCAGCAGTATTATAGGAGGAGTACAGTGCAGAGTTTTGCTGACCGGTGACCACCAGTATTATACGTTGTCTGCCTGAAAAATGCTCCATATCTGTGCTCAGTGTGCTGCATATATCTGTGCTCACACTGCTTTATTGTGGGGACTGGGGACCAGCAGTATTATATAGGAGGAGGAGCACAGTGTAGAGTTTTGTTGACCAGTGACCACCAGTATACGTTGTCTGCCTGAAAAATGCTCCATATCTGTGCTCAGTGTGCTGCATATATCTGTGCTCACACTGCTTTATTGTGGGGACTGGGGACCAGCAGTATTATATAGGAGGAGGAGTACTGTGCAGAGTTTTGCTGAACAGTGACCACCAGTATTATACGTTGTCTGCCTGAAAAATGCTCCATATCTGTGCTCAGTGTGCTGCATATATCTGTGCTCACACTGCTTTATTGTGGGGACTGGGGACCAGCAGTATTATATAGGAGGAGTACAGTGCAGAGTTTTTCTGACCAGTGACCACCAGTATACGTTGTCTGCCTGAAAAATGCTCCATGTCTGTGCTCAGTGTGCTGCATATATCTGTGCTCACACTGCTTTATTGTGGGGACTGAGGACCAGCAGTATTATATAGGAGGAGGAGTACAGTGCAGAGTTTTGTTGACCAGTGACCACCAGTATACGTTGTCTTCCTGAAAAATGCTCCATATGTGTGCTCAGTGTGCTGCATATATCTGTGCTCACACTGCTTTATTGTGGGGACTGGGGACCAGCAGTATTATATAGGAGGAGTACAGTGCAGAGTTTTGCTGACCAGTGACCACCAGTATATGTTGTCTGCCTGAAAAACGCTCCATATCTGTGCTCAGTGTGCTGCATATATCTGTGCTCACACTGCTTTATTGTGGGGACTGGGGACCAGCAGTATTATATAGGAGGAGGAGTACAGTGCAGAGTTTTGATGACCAGTGACCACCAGTATTATACGTTGTCTGCCTGAAAAACGCTCCATATCTGTGCTCAGTGTGCTGCATATATCTGTGCTCACACTGCTTTATTGTGGGGACTGGGGACCAGCAGTATTATATAGGAGGAGGAGTACAGTGCAGAGTTTTGATGACCAGTGACCAGCAGTATAATTTGTTGATCTATTACTGGCATATAATTCCACACATTAAAAAATGGAGAACAAAATGTGGAGGGTAAAATAGGGAAAGATCAAGATCCACTTCTACCTCGTGCTGAAGCTGCTGCCACTAGTCATGGCCGAGACGATGAAATGCCATCAACGTCGTCTGCCAAGTTTGATGCACAATGTCATAGTAGAGAGCATGTAAAATCCAAAAAAATAAAGCTCAGTAAAATGACCCAAAAATCTAAATCAAAATCGTCTGAGGAGAAGCGTAAATTTGCCAATGTGCCATTTACGACACAGAGTGGCAAGGAACGGCTGAGGCCCTGGCCTATGTTCAAGGCTAGTAGTTCAGCTTCACCTGAGAATGGAAGCAGTCATCCTCCTGCTAGAAAACTGAAAAGAGTTAAGATGGAAAAAGCACAGCAAAGAACTGTGCGGTCTTCTGAATCACAAATCCACAAGGAGAGTCCAATTGTGTCGGTTGTGATGCCTGACCTTCCCAACACTGGACGGGTAGAGGTTGCGCCTTCCACCATTTGCACGTCCCCTACAATTGCTGGAAGGAGCACCCGCAGTCAAGTTCCTGATAGTCAAATTGAAGATGTCACTGTTGAAGTACACCAGGATGAGGATATGGGTGTTGCTGGCACTGGGGAGGAAATTGACAAGGAAGATTCTGATGGTGAGGTGGTTTGTTTAAGTCAGGCACCCGGGGAGACACCTGTTGTCCGTGGGACGAATATGGCCATTGACATGCCTGGTCAAATTACAAAAAAAATCACCTCTTCGGTGTGGAATTATTTCAACAGAAATGCGGGTGTCAAGCCGTGTGTTGCCTTTGTCAAGCTGTAATAAGTAGGTGTAAGGACGTTAACCACCTAGGAACATCCTCGCATATACGTCACCTGGACCACATTCATCAGAAGTCAGTGACTAGTTCAAAAACTTTGGAAGTCAGCGGAAGCAGTCCGCTGACCACTAAATCCCTTCCTCTTGTAAGCAAGCTCCTGCAAACCACACCACCAACTCCGTCAGTGTCAATTTCCTCCTTACACAGGAAAGCCAATAGTCCTGCAGTCCATGTCACTGGCAAGTCTGACGAGTCCTCTCCTTCCTGGGATTCCTCCGATGCATCCTTGAGTGTAACGCCTACTGCTGCTGTCGCTGCTGTTGTTGCTGCTGGGAGTCGATCGTCATCCCAGAGGGGAAATCGGTAGACCACTTGTACTACATCCAGTAAGCAATTGACTGTCCAACAGTCCTTTGCGAGGAAGATAAAATATCACAGCAGTCATCCTGCTGCAAAGCGGATAACTCAGGCCTTGGCAGCCTGGGTGGTGAGAAACGTGTGTCCGGTATCCACCGTTAATTCACAGGCAACTAGAGACTTAATTGAGGTACTGTGTCCTCGGTACCAAATGCCATCTAGGTTCCATTTCTCTAGGCAGGCGATACCGAAAATGTACACAGACCTCAGAAAAAGAGTCACCAGTGTCCTAAAAAATGAAGTTGTACCCAATATCTACTTAACCACGGACATGTGGACAAGTGGAGCAGGGAAGACTCAGGACTATATGACTGTGACAGCCCACTGGGTAGATGTATTGCGTCCCGCAGCAAGAACAGCAGCGGCGGCACCAGTAGCAGCATCTCGCAAACGCCAACTCGTTCCTAGGCAGGCTACGCTTAGTATCACCGCTTTCCATAAGAGGCACACAGCTGACAACCTCTTACGGAAACTGAGGAACATCATCGCAGAATGGCTTACCCCAATTGGACTCTCCTGGGGATTTGTGGCATCGGACAACGCCACCAATATTGTGCGTGCATTACATGTGTGCAAATTCCAGCACGTCCCATGTTTTGCACATACATTGAATTTGGTGGTGCAAAATTATTTAAAAAACGACAGGGGCATGCAAGAGATGCTGTCTGTGGCCCAAAGAATTGCGGGCCACTTTCGGCATTCAGCCACCACGTGCCGAAGACTGGAGCACCAGCAAACACTCCTGAACCAGCCCTGCCATCATCTGAAGCAAGAGGTGGTAACGAGGTGGAATTCAACCCTCTATATGCTTCAGAGGATGGAGGAGCAGCAAAAGGCCATTCAAGCCTATACAGCTACCTACGATATAGGCAAAGGAGGGGGAATGCACCTGAATCAAGCACAGTGGAGAATGATTTCAACGTTGTGCAAGGTTCTGCAACCCTTTAAACTTGCCACACGTGAAGTCAGTTCAGACACTGCCAGCCTGAGTCAGGTCATTCCCCTCATCAGGCTTTTGCAGAAGAAGCTGGAGACATTGAAGGAGCAGCTAAAACAGAGCGATTTCGCAAGGCATGTGGGACTTGTGGATGGAGCCCTTAATTCACTTAACCAGGATTCACGGGTGGTCAATCTGTTGAAATCAGAACACTACATTTTGGCCACCGTGCTCGATCCTAGATTTAAAACCTACGTTGTATCTCTCTTTCCGGCAGACACAAGTCTGCAGAGGTTCAAAGACCTGCTGGTAAGAAAATTGTCAAGTCAAGCGGAACGTGACCCGTCAACAGTTCCTCCTTCACATTCTCCCTCAACTGGGGGTGCGAGGAAAAGGCTAAGAATTCCGAGCGCACCTGCTGGCGGTTATGCAGGGCAGTCTGGGGCGAGTGCAGCCGCTCACCTTGTCAGCAATCGGTGCACGAGGTTACTTCCACAAAATGTGGAGAAGATGATGTTCATCAAAATTAATCATAATCAATTCCTCCATGGGGACATTCACCAGCAATTGCCTCCAGAAAGTACACAGGGACCTGTGATGGTGGATTCCAGTGGGGACGAATTAATAATCTGTGAGGAGGGGTATGTACACAGTGAAAGGGGTGAGGAATCGGAGGATGATGTGGACATCTTGCCTCTGTAGAGCCAGTTTGTGGAAGTAGAGATTGATTGCTTCTTTTTTGGTGGGGGCCCAAACCATCATTTCAGTCACAGTCGTGTGGCAAACCTTGTGGCTGAAATGATGGGCATGTCCTGTTTATACAACATAAGGGTGGGTGGGAGGGCCCAAGGACAATTCCATCTTGCACCTCTTTTATCTTTCATTTTTCTTTGCATCATGTGCTGTTTGGGGACAATTTTTTTGTAGTGCCATCCTGTCTGACACTGCAGTGCCACTCCTAGATGGGCCAGGTGTATGTGTCGGCCACTTGGGTCGCTTAGCTTAGCCATCCAGCGACCTTGGTGCACCTCTTTTTTTATTTGCATCATGTGCAGTTTGGGGACTATTTTTTAGATCTGCCATCCTGTCTGACACTGCAGTGCCACTCCTAGATCGGCCAGGTGTTTGTGTCGGCCACTTGGGTCGCTTAGCTTAGTCACACAGCTACCTCATTGAACCTCTTTTTTTCTTTGCATCATGAGCTGTTTGGGGACAATTTTTTAAATCTGCCATCCTGTCTGACACTGCAGTGCCACTCCTAGATGGGTCAGGTGTTTGTGTCGGCCACTTGGGTCACTTAGCTTAGTCACACAGCAACCTTGGTGCAAATTTTAGGACTAAAAATAATATTGTGAGGTGTGAGGTGTTCAGAATAGACTGGAAATCAGTGGAAATTATGGTTATTGAGGTTAATAATACTATGGGATCAAAATGACCCTGAAATTCTATGATTTAAGCTGTTTTTTTGAGGGTTTTTGTAAAAAAACACCCGAATCCAAAACACACCCGCATCAGACAAAAAATTTTCAGGGAGGTTTTGCCAAAACGCGTCCGAATGCAAAACACGGCTGCGGAACCAAATCCAAAACCAAAACACAAAACCCGAAAAATGTCCGGTGCACATCTCTAGTTTTTTACTGCTTTTATGGGCTTAACCGTGTTTCTGATTTTTTAATTAATGCGGTGTGTTTCAGTGGTGTAAGTTTGCCCCAGTTGCCCGGAGGCAAGATAAATGTTGGTGCACCCACCCCACCCTTTCTATGCATACAGTATATATTGTATATGTTTTTACACAATTTATATAGTCTCCTATACAGCTGTAAGGCCACTGGTAACCAGCGGCTGGGAGTGGAACCTGGTTTTCTATGGCCAGTTTTTCCTGTCTACCTTCTCGCTTGCTGTATTGCATTTAATACCAATATTCTTTAAGGCTTTGGAATATGTAATGATAAAATGATAAAAGAAATTTGAGTATTCATACTATCCTTTTTTGATTAGCAATGTTATTTAATTATACAATTCCATATATTTATAGAGTGGAAAACTGATTTATATTGTATATCAGTAATATTGTATTAGATACTAAACATAGCGCATTATTAAATAATGAACAATACCTATAGAAATTTGATTTATAAATATGATAATTATGGGATAGATTTGACTATCTGTTAATTAATGTATTGTTGAAGTTATTTATATTATACGATAGTATTTATTAGATTGATGCTTTCAACTGTATTGTATGGATCTTACTCTATTGTGGGTAAGATTTATTGTATATGGGCTGCACTAATGGTGTGATATCTGAAACAACTGTGTTTGTGATTACTATTAGTATTTCTTATGCTAGAAATGATATCCACATCAGAAGGCTGAATAGCCTTATTTCTGTACTCAATCTCGTCTCTTTCTGTACATACCGAATATATCCCTTTAAGGATAAATACATTAAATGTCAGCGCTGGGCTCCACTAAGAATGGAGCGCAGCGCTCACTTTCTATTTGTGCGTGCTGCGCTCCAATCAGCGCACCGTCACTTCCGGGTCCGTGGACTGCACGGAAGAGACCCGGCCGTTCCTGGGATCACGTTATCGGATGCGGTCACATGACCAAGGGCGGGAACTCAGGAACACCTTGCAGATAGTGTTCATTGGCTGACAATGGTCATGTGATCGGAATCGATCCCATGACATTAGTCCTAGTAAATATTTTTAGTGTTTTCTACTATTTTTAAACCTAATTTTTATACATAAATATAATGTTCAACTTGGGCACACTAATGATTGCTTTCTGCTGTGGTTTGAATTAAGTTTTGTGAAATATTATTTAATGTATCAGAATGGAGACAACAGATGTTTCTTGTTGACCCTTGATTGTAAGGGTATATAGAGGGTACTGGTAAAACACTGGTTTTATGCTCCTGAGGAAGCTGGCAGCCACCAGACCAGCGAAACGCGTTGAGCTACATATCCAAGGACCACAAGGTGTTTTTCCCTATTAACATCTCTGACGGTATGGACTCTCTTGCATACACTGGATAAAATTCCAGCACAAGTAATCTACAGATCCGGATGTATCCCTGCTTGCTAATTTGGATCTTCATGTAAGAGATACCTAGGGGGACTTTTTTCCGGAAGCAAGTCTGGTAACAATTAATTTCATCAATTGAACTTGTGAGCATAAGTGGAATAGAGTCCTAGCCAGAAGTTCTGGACATTTTATTTCAAAGGGAATAACCAGTGGTACCTTCTATTTTTAAACTTTTTATCCACCATTCTGAGCAATTGCTATATTTTTTAATTGAATAGAATCTGTTAAGGTCGTTTAAATAAATGAGTGCTTATATTTTTATTGTCATTATGTCTATCATTATTTGACTTACAGCCTTCGCCAGTACATATATTTTCTCTAATTTCTAATGCATTCTAGGGAATTCCCTATACATGCTGCCGTTGATAGCGCACTCTTTTTCATATAGACCAGCCACTGTGCAAGCCTCTCGTCATGGATGTGAGGTCTGTCCAGTATCTCAGGCAGCTGACAATTCTGTGGTGGAAGAAGGCAATATGGTGCCCAGGCAGGAGACAGGGATCTAGTGACCCCAGGTTCCAGTGGTATGGAAGCTGTGGGGAGTCAGAAATTGAGAAATCACTTACCCGCTGCTATCCTCTAATCCCCGATAATAAGGGAGGGTTTAATAGGTGGCAGGAATAGCCTGGAGTTAGGGGTTTTTACAGAGCCTTGGAGGAGCACAGTTAAAATGTGGCCATTGCTTTGGCCCACCCACTGGAAGTTCTACCAGATATTTTTTTTAAGTGTGTGGCCGGACGGCCCCGTACGAAAGCCCTCACCGCTTTCGCGTCCCGTCCCTAGTACACAGAATGGATGTTTAGGTCACAGGAGACCTGGCCACATAGGGGTTTCCCGCTTACTGCCAGTTACCACCTGTTCCTGACTCCACCCACTGTGTAGTGAGCGGGTTTACGCTGCCACCACCAAACTCCTAACCTGCCATGGTGACTGGAACCACGGTTCTGCTCTGTATGTGTTGACATGCTGCCTTACCACACCTGTGTGGTGTTGACAAATCTCCAATAGTCGCTTAACTAGGCCTCTGCCGGTAGCTGGCGGAAAGCAGAGCTTGGAGACACTGGTTACAACCTGGACAGCCGGAATACAGGGTTAGGTTTCGCCTAGCCCTGCAATTAACAAGATGAAGCTGTCTTCTTGAGGCAGATTATGTTTATTTGCTCAAATAGCCTTCAAAAAGACTCTTCCCTATTTTTAGGGGCAACAGCGCAAGATGTTGCAGCAGAAAGCTAATTATACAATACACTTGAAGCTCACATGCCTCCTCTTTTTATACAGTAAAACCACATTACATCTCAGGTGGTAGTCCTCCCCCCCCCCCAAGTCCTTTCCATCCAATCGGGATTGTTACGATCCTGATGCTCAGGACAGGGAAGATCTTATGCAGTAAGTCCAGAGCACCAGGACGTGATGCTGGGATAGGGAAATGGAATGGAAATAGCCCCTAGCACCCTACCTCCGTTGTCTTACCCGTGTTGTCAATTCACGCCTGAATGACTAGTGTTTCTTGGGCCCACGGCAACCGCGTTTGAAGGAAGGATTATGTCTGCCCAACTCCGATGCCCCCCGGTCTTAGTTGGAGACAAGGCGTGAACTGAGACAGGGTAATAACAAGTGGACCTCTAACTGAAACAACCAAGCTAGGGGCTACTAAGTACCTAAAAACTAAACGTATGTGCGGCACGCCGCCAAAGGAAAAGAACTACAAAGGTTACCACTGTCCACTTCCCCACATGGCACCGCCGAGTTCCGGGGAGGAAAGTGAAAGCGGAAACCTCCGCAAAATCACCAACTCAAAGAAAAGCAAATAATAAGCGGCCTAGGCCGCAACACGCGGCAGAAGCCGCTACTCTCGAAACCGGGCGAGAACCCCAGATGACAGTAACAGGTTCACAAGGACCAGAAGGATTCCCAGGACCGGCTTCAGAACTCCAGAATACAAGAGGGCAGGGAGCAAGATCGACCAGATGCAGCTGACCAGGAACAAACTTCTACAAGGCAAGAACAGCATACAGGAAGCTATCACCGGCGTTTGTGTGAGACACTGAGGAGGCATATAACAGGGAACCCTCCAATGGCAGTACAGAGCATAATTGATAAATGTCGTGCAGCTGCCTTGCTGCACGACCAGGGGAGAACAGGTGAGTAATCTTATGGCAACGGGAAACGCGGTCCACCTGTGGCGTCCCCGTTGCCATGGACCTGGCGGCCCTGCACGCATGGCGTCCTAGCGTTGCCAGGGACCCGGCGGCTATCGCGCGCACGGCGTCCCGGCGTTGCTAGGCGCCGTGCGGAAGCAGGAGAGAGAGAGGCGCGGCGGCCGTGACCGCTGCTCTGTCAGGGCACTGCCGAACACCGCCGCGCCTAACAGGGATATATTACAACATTTAAATAAATTATATAAGTCCATGAAGCAATTTCCTCCTTCCTGCCACACAGACAAAGTTTGGTGTCATTTAAACTCCAATTCCTACCACCTGGGAGTTTACACTTCGCCATTGATACATTTTTCACATACGGTTTGTATTTGATTTGACAAACAAATGTTTCTCGTCCTTTTCCTGTCACACACAAAGTCCTTGTAATTTAAACATAAATCTGCATCTTAGATAAAGCAGCCTAACAAATATTACGTCAAACTGTTGTTAAACGAAACCCACTAGTTTGCATTCATAAAACACAATGTGATTAACATGTTCCTGTCTCTGTCACATCTCCATGTAAAACCAGTTTTGGCTTATCACACAACAGGAGATGCTGGGAACACAGTCTTCTCTCCAAACCTTCCTTTGTATCTCAAAGAAAATGTTTGGCCACCAAAAACCTGCCAATTGTCACCTATTCCCTGCTGGAGCTAGTACAATTAACATACAACTCTCCCACCCGTCCTCTTCGCTCTGCTAATGCACGCCGACTCTCCTGTCTTCTGATTACTTCCTCCCACTGCTATCTCCAAGATTTTTCACGTGCTTCTCCCTTCCTCTGGAATTCTTTACCTCTCCCCCTCAGACTCTCCACCTCTCTACAGAACTTCAAACTGGCTCTTAAGACCCATTTCTTTACCAAACCCAGCCAAATCTCATCCTAACCCTCTGTTCCACGCTCTCTATGTACCCCATCTGTGTCACCCCTGTCTGTCTACCCCTCCCCTTAGAATGTAAGCTCTCATGAGTAGGGCCCTCTTCCCTCATGTGCTTATACTTTTCTTACTTTAATAATCCTCAACTGCTCAAATCCTGCAGTTTTTTGGCCACCTGGAACTTATCTCTGTCATTTACTGGTGTAGTTATGCTTAGTTACCCTGTACTTGTCCTATATTGTCGTCAACTGTAAGTCCCTGTTTTCCTGTTTGATTATGTGCATATGTACTCTGTAATTGGGCGCTGCGGAACCCTTGTGGTGCCATATACTGTAAATAAAGGATAATAATAATAATAATAATAATATGCAAAAGTGTAAATAAAGGATAATAATAATAATAATAATAAGCAAAAGTGTCTCAAGAACTATTGTCAAGGCCTTTTTAGAACAAATGACCTTGTACTTTTCTCACAAGTGCCCTGTCCATGCTGTTCTATAACCATGCAGTCCATCATTCTCCAACTGCACAGCAATATAACATATGACACATTATTAAACATATTTTTAAACAGTCCGTGCCTGGCGCCGTAAGTACATTTAACAGTGGTGCCAAGCACCTATTGTTCTTAAAATGGTGCCGGGCACTTTAAGGGTTAACCCCATACATTCCATGGTCGCTATTAACCATGTGGAAGCCAGGGTCTCCGGCCACAAAGTGTAAAAAATCAAACAGTTAACTGTCACTGTGGGTGGCTAGTGTGCAGGTGGGATAATGCCACAAACACGTGTGCTTACACCTCTGCAATGTTAATATATGCTCAGTACTGATTGTAATTTTTTTTTTGTTTTACGCTTATGCAGACTACATTATTCCACAGAGAAAGAAAAATGCTAACAAATTGGAACAACTAGTGAAAGTGATGTATATCCTCCTGTTCGATCAACTGCATGAGAGGGACTCTGTCATGCAGATGTACTATGTCATGCAGGCCCAAGAGGAATCAGCAGCAGAAAGAAAGAAGTAATAATGCCACTGTATAGGTCATTGGTACGGCCTCATCTAGAATACTGTATTCAGTTCTGGAGGCCATATCTTCAAAAGGATATTAATACATTGGAAACTGTACAAAGAAGGGCAACTAAAATGGTGCATGGCCGACATCACAAAACATACCCAGAAAGACTAAAATATCTTAACATGTATAGTTTGGAACAGAGAAGGGAAAGGGGGGACATGATAGAAACTTTCAAATATATCAAGGGTTTTAACAAAGTCCAGGAGGGAAACATTCTCCAAATGAAGAGAAGCAATAGGACACGAGGACATGCACTGAGACTGGAGGGGGGGAGGTTCAGGGGAAATTTGCGGAAAAATTATTTCACAGAAAGGGTAGTGGACAAGTGGGATAGCCTCCCATCAGAGGTGGTAGAGGCTAAGACAGTAGAGCAATTTAAACATGCATGGGATAGACATAAGGATATCCTTACAAAGAAATAAGGATCAAATAAGGTTAGAGATAAAAATAATATTAAAAAAATAAAAAATGGGCAGACTAGATGGGCCAAGTGGTTCTTATCTGCCGACAAATTCTATGTTTCTATGTTAAGCATGCCAGCTACCAGCAAATGTTCCTTGCGGCAAAAAGTAAATTGCAGATTATGTCCATGCAAGAACTTATCACTAGAGATTCCTAAAATATACATAGTGTATGGCATTCTTGGAATGTTTCTACTACCCCACACAACCTCTGCACCAAGCCACACCCTTACAGGAGAACAGTTATCCCTGGTACAATAGAGGGCATAGTTATCATGACCCTCCTACAAATTCTTCATACCCCCAGAACCCTGAATACACAATCTAAAGACAACTGCCTTACACCTGCAATTTTAAACCGCCCCCACCCAAAAAAAAATGTGTGTTTTTTGTGTATAGGGGGGGTCATTTCGAGTTGTTCACTCGCTAGCAGTTTTTAGCAGCCGTGCAAACGCTATGCTGCCACCCACTGGGCGTGTATATTAGATTAGCAGAAGTGCGAACGCTTGTATCGCAGAGCGGCTACAAAAATATTTTGTGCAGTTTCAGAGTAGCTTAAAATCTACTCAGCGCTTGCGATCACTTCAGACTATTCAGTTCTGAATTTGACGTCACAAACAAGCCCAGCGTTCGTCCAGCCATGCCTGCGTTTTTCCTGGCAGGCCTGCATTTTTCCGAACACTCCTTGAAAACGGTCAGTTGCCACCCAGAAACGCCCACTTCATGTTAATCACTCTGCGGCAGCCAGTGCGACTGAAATACATCGCTAGACCCTGTGTGAAACTACATCGGTCATTATACTCGTACGTTGCGCGTGCACATTGAGTCGCATATGCATGTGCAGAACTGCCGTTTTTTTAGCATGATCGCTGCACAGCAAAGAAATGCAGCTAGCGATCAACTCGGAATGACCCCCATTTAGCGAATATATACAAATGTTTATGTTTTGTATAGGATAGTATTTTATATTTTTATATTGCATTTTATATGTTTTTAGAAATAGTGTTATTTATGTCTTGTATGAAAGGCCTTTTTCCCTTGCACTTGTAGTCAAAAAATTGTGTGCCTGTACAGGAAGCCACCTGTAACCATGTAACCCTAAGAAAAGCACTTCATATTAAGTACTTTAGGGTGGTAAAATTTAAAACAATGTTAACCTGCGTTTGTAAAATGTTGTCTGCTCTTCTGCCCCAAATAATGGTGGTTATTCTGACTTGTTAGCAAACCAAAAAAGCACACTAATGTACAAAACCTTGTTGCATTGCAGGTGGGGCAAATGTAACATGTGAGGAGAAAGTTAGATTTGGGTGGGATATATTGGGGTATATTTACTAAGCTCACGATTTTGAGTTTTTTCTTCAAAGTGTAATCTCGGGAAATTACTAAACTAAAATCTCATCAGTGTTGAGGGCATTCGTATTTTTTTTGAAGGCAAAGAAAAAAAATACAAATGAATAGACCATCGGTCAAACAAGCCTGTTATTTTATACAACTTGGTAATTTACTAAAAACTCGTATTCACAATCACTGCCGCCAATAGCCAAACACTGCCGTGAAAAAGAACAAATCATAAAAAAAGCAGTTTTCAAATAGACCTGTTTTTTTTATACCATATTCTGATAGGCATGCACAGATCAGTGAGATCCGTGCATGTTTATCAGTAGGAAGGGGTGTGAAAGAGTTAAAAATCGTAAAAAAAAAAATGCGTGGGGTCCCCCCTCCTAAGGATAACCAGCCTCGGGCTCTTTGAGTCGGCCCTGGTTGAAAAAATACAGGGAAAAAAATTACTGTGGTTCCCCCATATTTAAACAACCAGCACTGGGTTCTGCACCTGGTCCTGGTGCAAAAAATACTGGGGGACAAAAAACGGGCTCCACTAGCAGGGCCGTAACTAGGGGGGGGGGGGTGCAGGATTTGAGGAGGCACCAAGGATTTACAGAGGAGCAGGGTTTTTTTTGTGCTTTTTTACCGGCAGTGCTGTGCTGCTCCAGTGAGACAGCAGACGGCTCCAAGGGCAATGTATCTGACTCACCTGTCTGCTCGCAGCTGGGTCCGATGCTGTGTGAGTGAGCTCCAGTACCTGGGGCCATGCAAAATTACTGTCTTGCCCCGGGTGACAAAAAACCTAGTTTCGGACCTGCCACTAGTCAGAGAGATAATGCCACAGCCGGGGGACACTTTTATATTGGTCCCTGCGGCCCTGGCTTTAAATCACAAACTAGTCACCCCTGGGCGGGGTACCCTGAAGGAGTGGGGACCCCTTAAATCAAGGGGTCCTCCACCTCCAGCAACCCAAGGACCAGGGGTGAAGCACAAGGCTGTCCCCCCCATCCGTGGGCGGTGGATGGGAGGCTGATAGCCTTTTGTGTAAAAAAAGAATATTGTTTTTTGTAGCAGAACTACATCTCCCAGCAAGCCTTCCCACAAGCTGGTACTTGGAGAACCACAAGTACCAGCATGCGGGGAATAAATGGCCCCTCTGGTACCTGTAGTTCTACTACAAAAACCATGAAAGCAAAAGTTTAATGCACAAACATGCACACTTACATACATACATACTTACCTATGTTAACCCAAAGCACTCGGTCCTCTTGTCCAGTAGAATCCAGGGGTACCTGTAAATAAAATTATACTTACAAAGAATCTGGTGTAGATCGGTTCTCTTCTTAAACGTTATATTCCACGTACTTGGTGTACTTAGTAAAACAGCAGCACGTGAATGCTTGGTTTAAACCTCTGCTGGGAACAGAGTTCAGGGCTCCTTATGCTGAATAAGTTGGCCAGGCGATAGGTTGGTGGGGTTGGTTAGCATCAGGGAGCTGAGACCTGGAATGTCTACTGATCTCTGTATGTCGGCTGTAGGCCATAGTTGTATACCTGTTGCAGTGACTGCTTCATATTGTACTACAACTGTAACCTGCTGTGAGAGAATGCCTGACACTTGCGGTGCAGTGGCCTGCCAAGCTGCAGCTAACAAACAACCCACTGTTTTATGGTACCACTGGATGTGGTTCTTCCCAAGTTGTCACAAAATGTAAATAACTTTGGTGAAAGGGTTCCTGCTTTTTGATGCTTGGTATTGTATTTTAAGAACCTGTAAAATATTTAAATTGTTCAGGTGTGTACTTTTACTTATGTTTAATTCTTTAAAGACATTTTAAAAACATTGGCAAACATGCAGATACTGAACTGAAGCCAGTTACAGTTTTTTTAAAACAAAATAATCAAAATTTGTTCAAAACAGAAATTGTGTGCTCTATAACACTGAGGGAAGGTTGGCCATCAGGGTTTTCCGGATGCGTTCTGCACTGCCATTACCTTGGTCCCCCTCATACAGAGCAGAAAAACTTAGGTATAAGTTTGATGTACACGTTATTGGGCTACATTAAGTGGCACCAATGTTCTTTTAAACATCCAAATGCATTCCCCACCACGGTCTGGACAGAACTGAGAATGTTGGTGAAAGCAATTTTGTCTGGCGTAAACCATACCAAGTGGGCGTAACCCTTTATAAGTTGCCCCCACGTAGGATATGCTGTATCCTTACTGGGATCCTTATTGGGATCTGCATATGAAATGTTACCTTACAGTATTTTCTAGGAAGACATTGTAGCGTAGCATTTCATATGCAGATACAGCCATGGTCGCACACAGAATATAGGCATGCCAAATATAACATTACTCAGCAAAAGATATGTGTGTGTTTTTTGTCAATACAGTAAGATGCATTTTAATAGAATAAGTTGCATTAAAAGACTCTCAGCTCGAACAAGTCACACCATGGCATGGCATGACTAGAAGGGCTGTTTATCATACAGGGAGGCTAGATGTATGTGGACACATCTGTTGTTGTAGTCCAATATAGCCTGTAGTACAGTCAAACATCATCCTTTGTGGTTGTAGTAATCTGCTGGGTTGTCATGAGGGGCGATGATGGGCATGTGAGTCCTGTGGATGGCACCTGCACACTGGAGATACCCGCATCTCAGGAAGCCTTGGATGGTGTCATCTAGGTGCTGTACTTGAAATTAAGAGACAAAGTGGTGGTAGAGGGTATCTAGTATTGCTTGTGTCACTTGGTACATGATCTTGCAGATAGTGCTGATGACAACTCTGAATAAACAAGAGAGTGTGTGGAACTTCTTGAGGGTAGCATACCACCACAGAACAATAACCAGACTCCTTTTTTCGGGTCAGAAAGCTTTCGGAAGTTGATGGCCTGCATGATCAGTGATGGGGTCAGTAAGTCCAGTAGATACTGAAACATAACATGCGACTCATTTTCAGTATGGTTGCCACAGTGGATTAAATCAGGGCTCTCCTCCTGCAAAAACACTGATGTTGAGAATTAGCGTTCTCTGTCATTAATGACACCTTACTCTTCTTGGAACAACATTGCACTAGGTAACACAGAGTGAGAAGCTCCATCATGCTCCCAGTGGTTGCATCAAACAGCAGGAATCTGCAAACTCCAACACCAGTTGGCCATCATTGCTGCAATGCTGTGAGCAGTCCCCATCCCTCCCTTTTCTTTCCTTTTATGACCTCATTTTTGTGAGCCTGAAAAAGGCCATCTTTAATTATATCCACAACTTTTGCAGGACTGACCTGGGTTCAGTGTACACAGGGCCAATTTAGGAAAAGCCTGTGCCGAAGGAGCAGTGGAAAATGGGTCTGAGCCGAGTCCAAAATACTGGGTCAGACATGGGATTTTGATGGAAAAGGGTAAGTGAAATTTTCAAACCAATTACATTTTTGGTAGAATTGGCTGCTGCATTTAAGGGGGAAATAATAATAAATACAAAACCATTGTATTTTCATTTAATGCCACCTTAAAACTGCCCAAAGGCACAGTGACACAGTGGTTTTAAAAAGTGCTGCGTAGTAAATGTACCCCAATTTTTTAAAATGACATGAGAATATTACATCTTTCAGTGCTATTGATGAAATAATTTCCCTATCCATGGTACTGAAGACTTGGTTAATATTCTCAGAAATGCTTCTTTCACCTCATTATTTCTCAAGCTGTAGATCAAAGGATTTAACACTGGTGTCACAACACCATAAACTAAAGAAATATACTTCAGGCTGGTTGTAAAACTTTTGGATTGTCCTATGTACATGGTCATAGTGGTCCCAAAAAACATAAACACCACGGTCAGGTGGGAAGCACATGTAGAAAAAGCTTTTGACCTTCCGCCTGCTGAGTGGATGTTTAATATAGATATAATGATACAGATGTAGGACACCACAATAAAAGCAAGTGGAGAAAGTAGTACCAATACGCTTATCACAAATATAGTTATTTTATAGAATCTGAGATCTCCACATGCCAGCTCCATTACTGACAATATCTCACAGACAAAATGGTCCAATTTGTTTCCTCCACAGAATACAATAGGATTTGAGGTAGGAATAGATGATAATACATAACTCCCTGACCACATAATGACTGTAATAATTTTACATGTCCTCCAATTCATATTTATACTATAATGTAAAGGGCGGCATATAGCTATATAACGATCATACGCCATCACTGCCAGCAGTATGCACTCAGTAATTCCTAGGTAAAAAGCAATCTTCATCTGTACCAAGCACCCAATAATGGAAATTCTTCTTTCCTTAGAAAAGATATCTACTAAGAGAACCTTTGGAAGAGAACCCGTTGAATACAGTAAATCAAGAAAGGATAAATTACAAAGAAAATAGTACATAGGCGTGTGTAGCTGAGGACTGATGACAACAGCACTTATCAGAAAACTGTTCGCCAAAATGGTCAGTGCATACATTAACAAAAATATCACAAACAGTAAAATCCTAGTTGGTAAATTTTGAGAAAATCCAGTCAGAATAAATTCTTTAAACAAGGTGTGATTGTAAATATCCATCTTACAATTTACATTTGGAAGTCTACACACCTGTAAAGCACACAGTTGTTGTTAGAAATATAGAATTTGATGTCAGATAAGAACCTCTTGGCCCCTATAGTCTGCCCCTTTTTCTTTTATCCTTTTGGCAATTTCAACCCTACAGTAACCACATACAGTGCCTTACTAAAGTATTCACCCCGCTTTGCATTTTTCATGTCTTGTTGTCTCACAAACTGGAATTAAAATCGATTTTTGGAATGTTTGTAAAATTTCAATTTCACAGACCATGCCTACAACTTTGAAGATGTTTTTTTTTTTAATGTGAAGCAAACAACAAATAAGACAAAATAACAGAAAACTTCAGCGTGCATAACTATTCACCGACCTAAAGTCAGTACTTTGTAGAGCCACCTTTTGCGGCAATTACAGCTGCAAGTTGCTTTGGATAAGTCTCTATGAGCTTGCCACATCTTGCCACTGGGATTTTTGCCCATTCCTCAAGGCAAAACTGCTCCAGCTCCTTCATGTTGGATGGTTTCCATTTGTGAACATCAATCTTCAAGTCTGACCACAGATTCTCAATTGGATTGAGGTCTGGGCTTTGACTAGGCCATTCCAACACATTTAAATGTTTCCCATTAAACCACTCGAGTGTTGCTTTAGCAGCATGCTTCAGGTCATTGTCATGCTGGAAGGTGAACCATTTGTCCCAGTCTGAAATCACAGGCAGACTGAAACAGGTTTTGCTCAAGAATATCCCTGTATTTAGCACCATCCATCTTTCCCTCGACTCGAAACAGTTTCCCAGTCCCTGCTGCTGAAAAACATCCCCACAGCATGATTCACTGTGGGGATGGTGTTCTTGGGGTGATGGTATGTGTTAGGTTTGCACCAGACATAGGCCCTCATTCCGAGTTGATCGGTCGCAAGGCGAATTTAGCTAAGCCGCCGCCTACTGGGAGTGAATCTTAGCTTCTTAAAATTGCGACCGATGTATTCGCAATATTGCGATTACTAACTACTTAGCAGTTTCAGAGTAGCTTCAGACTTACTCTGCCTGTGCGATCAGTTCAGTGCTTGTCGTTCCTGGTTGACGTCACAAACACACCCAGCGTTCGCCCAGGCACTCCACCCGTTTCTCCGGCCACTCCTGCGTTTTTTCCGGAAACGGTAGCGTTTTCAGCCACACGCCCCTGAAACGCCGTGTTTCCGCCCAGTAACACCCATTTCCTGTCAATCACATTACGATCGCCGGAGCGATGAAAAAGCCGTGAGTAAAATTACTTTCTACATAGCAAAGTTACTTGGCGCAGTCGCAGTGCGAACATTGCGCATGCGTACTAAGCGGATTTTCATTGCGATGCGATGAAAAATACCGAGCGAACAACTCGGAATGAGGGCCATAGTGTTTTCCTTGGTGGCTGAAAAGTTCAATTTTAGTCTCATCTGACCAGAGCACCCTCTTCCATACATTTGGGGAGTCGTCCACATGCCTTTTGGCAAACTCAAAAATTGCCTTCTTATTTTTAACACTAAGTGATGGTTTTTTTCTGTCCACTCTATCATAAAGCCCAGCTCCATGGAGTGTATGGCTTATTATGGTCCATGTGCAGATACACCAGTCTCTGCTGTGGAACTCTGCAGCTCCTTCAGGGTTAGCTTTGGTCTCTGTGCTGCTTCTCTGATTAATGTCCTCCTTGCCCAGTCTGTGAGTTTTGGTGTCCAGCCCTCTCTTGGCAGGTTTGTTGTGGTACCATGTTCTTTCCATTTGAAGATGATAGATTTGATGGTGCTCCGGGGGATCATCAAAGATTTGGATATTTTTTTATAACCCACCTCTGACTTGTACTTTGCAACAACTTTGTCCCTGACTTGTTTGGAGAACTCCTTGGTCTTCATGGTGTGATGCTTATTCATAGTGGTGTTGCAGCCATTGGGGCCTTTCATAAAAGGTGTGTTTATACTGACAGATCATGTGACACTAAGATTGCACACAGGTGGACTTCATTTCACTAATTATGTGACCTCTGAAGGTAATTGGTTGCACCAGAACATTTGAGGGGCTTCATAGCAAAGGGGGTGAATACATTTGCACATGCCAATTTTCATATTTTTATTTATAAAAAAAATCCCTTTTTTCTCATTTCACTTCACCAACTTAGACTATTTTGTGCAGATACATCCCATAAAATTCAGATAAAAAAATAATACAGGTTGTAATGTAACAAAATAGGTAAAAAGCCAAGGGGGGTGAATACTTTTTCAAGACACTGTACATCTATCCAATGGCATGGCCCATGGGCCATGGGTGTGCCTTAATACGCCGGACTGTGACTACCCCCCATGTATTCCTATAAGCATGCCGTGCCAGCTTTGCCATGAATAGGGTTCATGGCGGCAAAGCTGAGTGTGGCTACATCTGTACTTGTTCCATAGGTCTCTGTAAGGATATCTTTATGCCTATCCAAAGCATGTTTGAATTGCTGTACTGTTTTTAGCCTCTACCAGCTCTGATGGACCTCTGAAGATCTTATCCATCTAACCATCTTAGTATCCAAGCCCATGCTTTCGAGTTTATTTAGCAGTCTGTGATGTGGGACCATGTCAAAAGCATCAATAAAGTCTAGATAAGCTATATATATATGCCCCCCTACCCCCCTCCCCTCATTCATCTATTATTTCTCTTACGTCCTAGAGGATGCTGGGGACTCCATAAGGACCATGGGGTATAGACGGCTCCGCAGTAGACATGGGCACTACAAAGAACTTTAGAATGGGTGTGCACTGGCTCCTCCCTCTATGCCCCTCCTCCAGACCTCAGTTAGATCCTGTGCCCAGAGGAGACTGGGTGCATCACAGGGAGCTCTCCTGAGTTTCTCTGAAAAAAAAAATTTTTAGGTTTTTTATTTTCAGGGAGCACTGCTGGCAACAGGCTCCCTGCATCGTGGGACTGAGGAGAGAGAAGCAGACCTACTTAAATGATAGGCTCTGCTTCTTAGGCAACTGGACACCATTAGCTCCAGAGGGAGTCGGAACGCATGTCTCACCTCGCCATTCGTCCCAGAGCCGTGCCGCCGTCCTCCTCACAGAGCCGGAAGTTAGAAGCCGGGTGAGTATAAGAAGAAAGAAGACTTCAAAGGCGGCAGAAGACTTCAGATATTCTCTGAGGTAACACGCAGAGTTACCGCTGCGTGCCATTGCTCCCACACACAACACACACACGGCACTGATGGGTGCAGGGCGCAGGGGGGGTGCCCTGGGCAGCAATATTAAACCTCTAGGACTGGCTGAAATATATATATAGGCTGCAATGGCTGTATATAGTAAACCCCCGCCAGTATTGAAAAAAAATGAGCGGGACCAGAGCCCGCCGCTGAGGGGGCGTGGCTTGATCCCACATCACTAACCAGCGCCATTTTCTCCACAGCACTGCAGTGAAGCTGGCTCTCCGGACTCTCCCCTGCTGAACACGGTGACACAGGGCAGAAAAGAGGGGGGGGGGGCATGTGTAAGGTGCAGTGAGTGTATTATAAACATATAATTATATAAAAGCGCTATTTATCTGGGAATTGTGTTTCCAGTGTCAGTTGGCGCTGGGTGTGTGCTGGCATACTCTCTCTCTGTCTCTCCAAAGGGCCTTATTGGGGATCTGTCTCCATATAAATATATCCCTGTGTGTGTGGGGGTGTCGGTACGAGTGTGTCGGCATGTCTGAAGCGGAAGGCTCTTCTAAGGAGGAGGTGGAGCAGATGATTGTGGTGTCTCCGTCGGCAACGCCGACACCTGATTGGTTGGACATGTGGAATGTTTTAAATGCAAATGTGACCTTATTACATAAAAGGATGGACAAAGCAGAGTCCAGGGAAAAAGCAGGGAGTCAATCCATGGCTTTGACTGTGTCACAGGGCCCTTCAGGGTCTCAAAAACGTCCCCTATCCCAAATAGCAGACACTGATACCGACACGGATTCTGACTCCAGTGTCGACTACGATGATGCAAGGTTACACCCAAGGGTAGCAAAAAGTATTCATTATATGATTATTGCAATAAAAGATGTTTTGCATATCACTGATGACCCATCTGTCCTTGACACGAGGGTGCACATGTTTAAGGAAAAGAAACCTGAGGTAACATTTCCCCCATCTCATGAGCTGAACGCTTTATTTGAAAAGGCTTGGGAAACTCCAGACAAAAAACTGCAGATTCCCAAGAGGATTCTTATGGCGTATCCTTTCCCTGCACAGGACAGGGTACGGTGGGAATCCTCGCCCAGGGTGGACAAGGCTTTAACGCGCTTGTCCAAGAAGGTGGCGCTACCGTCTCCGGACATAGCAGCCCTCAAGGATCCTGCTGATCACAAACAGGAAACTCCCTTAAAATCTATTTATACGCATACGGGTGCTTTACTCAGACTGGCAATAGCATCGGATTGGGTTTGTAGCGCTGTATCAGCTTGGACAGATACCTTGTCAGCTGACATTGATACCCTAGACAGGGATACTATTTTGTTGACCTTAGGCAACATTAAAGACGCAGTCTTATATATGAGGGACGCTCAGAGAGACGTTGGGCTGCTAGGTTTGATAGCCAACGCCATGGCTATTGCGGCTAGGCGAGCCCTGTGGACCCGCCAGTGGACAGGTGATGCCGACTCAAAGAGGCATATACCTTACAAGGGTGAGGTTTTATTTAGGGAGGGTCTCGCGGACCTGGTTTCCACAGCTACCGCGGGTAAATCTACTTTTTTGCCTTATGTTCCCCCACAGCAAAAGAAAACTCCACAATATCAGATGCAGTCCTTTCGGTCGCATAAGTCCAGAAGAGGTCGGGGCTTTTCCTTCCTCACCAGAGGTAAGGGTAGAGGGAAAAGAATGCGTGCTACAGCTAGTTGCCAGGAGCAGAAGTTCTCCCCGGCTTCTACTAAATCCACCGCATGACGCTGGGGCTCCACTGAGGGAGTCCGCACCGGTCGGGGCACGTCTTGGACTCTTCAGCTAGGTTTGGGTTCTGTCAGACGTGGATCCTTGGGTGATGGAAATTGTATCCCAAGGCTACAAACTGGAATTCGAAGAGGTGCCTCCTCGCCGATTTTTCACGTCGGCTTAGCCAGCTTCTCCCCCAGAGAGGGAAATAGTTTTAGCTGCAATTAACAACAGCAAGTGATTATCAAGGTTCCCCTAGTCCAACCGGGGAAAGGGTACTATTCAACCCTGTTTGTGGTCCCAAAACAGGATGGCTCGGTCAGACCCATTTTGAATCTAAAATCCCTGAATCTGTACTTGAAAAGTTCAAATTCAAGATGGAATCGCTCCGGGCAGTGATCTCCAGCCTGGAAGGGGGAGATTTTATGGTGTCACTGGACATAAAGGATGCATACCTTCATGTACCCATATTTTCTCCTCATCAAGCATACCTGAGATTCGCTGTACAGGACTGTCATTACCAGTTTCAGACGTTGCCGTTTGGGCTTTCCACGGCCCGAGGATTTTCACCAAGGTGATGGCGGAAATGATGGTGCTCCTGCGCAGGCAATGAGTCACAATTATCCTGTACTTGGATGATCTCCTGATAAAAGCGAGATCGAGAGATCAATTGCTGAAAAGCGTGTCACTCTCCCTGAGAGTGCTGCAGCAGCACGGTTGGATTATAAATCTACCAAAGTCACAATTGATTACAGCGACTCGGCTATCATTCTTAGGCATGATTCTGGACATGGAACAGAAGAGGGTTTTTCTCCCGATGGAAAAAGCCTAGGAACTCCAGAACATGGTCAGAGACCTGCTGAAACCAAAAAGAGTGTCAGTTCATCAATGCACTCGAGTTCTGGGGAAAATGGTGGCAGCCTACGAGGCCATCCCATTCGGCAGGTTCCATGCGAGGACATTTCAGTGGGACCTTCTGGAGAAGTGGTCCAGGTCCCATCTACAAATACATCAGAAGATAAGCCTTTCCCCCAGGGTCAGGGTGTCTCTCCGGTGGTGGCTGCAGAGTGCTCACCTTCTAGAGAGTTGCAGGTTCGGCATTCAGGACTGGGTTCTGGTGACCACGGACGCGAGCCTCCGAGGATGGGGAGCAGTAACACAAGGAAGAAATTTTCAGGGACTGTGGTCAAGCCGGGAGGCTTGTCTACACATCCACGTACTGGAATTGAGGGCCATATACAACGGCCTACGACAAGCGGAGAATCTTCTTCGCGACCTACCCATTCTGATTCAATCGGACAACGTCACAGCCGTGGCTCATGTAAACCGCCAAGGTGGGACAAGGAGCAGAGTGGCAATGGCGGAAACCACCAGGATTCTTCGCTGGGCAGAAAATCACATAAGAGCTCTGTCAGCAGTCTTCATTCTGGGAGTGGACAACTGGGAAGCAGACTTCCTCAGCATACACGATCTCCATCCAGGAGAGTGGGGACTTCATCAAGACGTTTTTGCAGAAATAACAAGTCATTGGGGACTTCCTCAAATAGACATGATGGCGTCACGCCTCAACAAGAAGCTTCGGAGGTATTGTGCCAGGTCAAGGGACCCACAGGCAGTAGCGGTAGACGCCCTGATGACACCATGGGTGTTTCAGTCAGTCTATGTGTTCCCTCCTCTTCCTCTCATCTCAAAAATATTGAGAATCATAAGACGAAAAAGAGTGCATTGTTTCAGATTGGCCTCGAAGAGCCTGGTATTCAGATCTTCAGGAAATACTCACAGAAGATCCGTGGCCTCTTCCTCTCAGGGAGAACCTGTTGCAGCATGGGCCCTGCGTGTTCCAAGACTTACCGCGGTTACATTTGACGGCATGGTGGTTGAACACCGAATCCTAGCTAGGAAAGGTATTCCGGAGGAAGTCAACCCTACTCTGATAAAGGCTAGGAAGGAGGTGACGGCAAAGCATTATCACTGTATCTGGAGAAAGCATGTATCTTGGTGTGAAGCCAAGAATGCTACTACGGAAGATTTCCATCTGGGCCGTTTTCTCCACTTTCTACAGACAGGAGTGGATATGGGCCTGAATTTAGGCTCCATTAAGGTACAGATTTCGTCTCTATCTATATTCTTTCAGAAGGAATTGGCTTCTCTCCCAGAAGTGCAGACTTTTGTAAAGGGAGTGCTGCACATCCAACCTCCTTTTGTGCCCCTAGTGTCACCATGGGACCTTAACGTGGTGTTATGGTTCCTAAGCTCTCACTGGTTGAACCTCTTTAAATGGTTGAATTAAAATTTCTCACTTGGAAGGTGGTCATGTTATTGGCCTTGGCATCTGCATGGCGGGTGTCCAAATTGGCGGCCTTGTCTCACAAGAGCCCCTATTTGATTTTCCATGTGGATAGAGCAGAGTTGAGGACTCGTCCTCAATTTTTGCCTAAGGTGGTTTCTTAATTTCATATGAACCAACCTATTGTGGTGCCTGTGGCTACGGGTGACTTGGAGGACTCCAAGTCCCTGGATATAGTCAGGGCCTTAAAAATTTATGTAGCCAGGATGGCTCGAGTTAGGAAAACAGAGGCACTGTTTGTCCTGTATGCAGCCAACAAGGTTGGCACTCCTGCTTCTAAGCAGACTATTGCTCG
This sequence comes from Pseudophryne corroboree, assembly GCF_028390025.1. Taxonomy (NCBI): domain Eukaryota; kingdom Metazoa; phylum Chordata; class Amphibia; order Anura; family Myobatrachidae; genus Pseudophryne; species Pseudophryne corroboree. Next base: position 37,613,405 of record NC_086447.1, on the reverse strand, counting down.
CTGGATCTGTAACACGATTCAGCAGGCTCATTCTTTGGCTGGGTTGCCGTTACCAAGTTCAGTAAAGGCCCATTCCACTAGAAAGGTGGGCTCTTCTTGGGCGGCTGCCCAAGGCGTCTCGGCTTTACAGCTTTGCCGAGCAGCTATTTGGTCGGGTTCAAACACCTTTGCAAAGTTCTACAAGTTTGATACCCTGGCCGATGAGGACCTCGCGTTTGCTCAATCTGTGCTGCAGAGTCATCCGCACTCTCCCGTCCGGTCTGGAGGTTTGGTAAAATCCTCATGGTCCTTACGGAGTCCCCAGCATCATCTAGGACATAAGAGAAAATAAGATTTTAAATCTACCGGTAAATCTTTTTCTCCTAGTCCGTAGAGGTTACTTAAGGGTTATGATACAGTTGAGATCAGTCTTGGGCTGATGTTGGTTTATTCATACTGTTAACTGGTTTCGTATATTCCATGTTATACGGTGTGTATGGTGTGGGCTGGTATGAATCTTGCCCTTAGAATAACAAAAATCCTTTCCTCGTACTATCCGTCTCCTCTGGGCACAGTTGGTCTGGAGGAGGGGCATAGAGGGAGGAGCCAGTGCACACCCATTCTAAAGTTCTTTGTAGTGCCCATGTCTCCTGCAAAGCACATCTATACCCCATGGTCCTTACGGAGTCCCCAGCATCCTCTACGGACTAGGAGAAATAGATTTACCGGTAGGTTTAAAATCTTATTTTTAGTTACCCAGTATTTATTTGGCATGATCTCCCCCATTAAATCTATGCTTTTTGGGATCATGTAAATTGCTGGATTTGAGATCATCTACAACTCTTCTTTTAATAGTGTTTCCATTATTTTCCCTACTACTGATGTACAGATGCATCCTCACACATCTAGCCTCAATACGCCATGCAGCGCAGGATGTTAGCCATGACTGAGCCGCAAGGTCCCATGCAACACTACTAATGTCAATGCATCTAGGATGCATGAGGAGACTGTGCTGAGTAATGTGATATATGACAAACTGTGTGTGACTGAGTCTGTATACGCAGCAGAGCAGAACTTGTATTGGGGAAGCCACAGTGTAGCACTTTGTATACAGATTTTGAGACTCAGTCACACACAGATATACAAGTGTCACATGAATAAATCACATTAACCAGCACAGACTCCTCATGCATCCTAGTTACATTCAGTTGGCACTAAGACATATTTTTTGCCAAAAAACAAAACAAAAAAAACAGCTAGAAGATTCTTTTGTGACCTGGCATGCCAAGATGTCTGTTTGGCATGACTACAACTAAATATCTATGAGGACATATCTTAAAGGTTCACTGGTCAGTAGTTACTTGCCTCTTCTTTGCTTCCACTTTTGTGCAGTGGTACTACATTAGTGCTTTTCTAGTCCTCTGAAATTGCTCTTGTAGCTAGTAACTTGTTGAATAATTCTGTTAATGGTGCTACAGCACATCATTAAGCTCTTTTAGTATCCTTGGATACTGTATGTCCCATCTGACCCATTGATGTACCCACTTTTAGTTTTGAGAGTTCTGTTAGGACCTTCTCCTCTGTAAATATATTTGTATCTACTTAATTTTTCTGAATGTCCTTGCAACTTACAGTAACTGTTGACCCTTCCACCCTCCATCTGTAGTAAATACTGCACAAAACTAAGACTCTAACTCTCTATTTTAAGTTTTATTATTCCTCCATCTGTTTTTCTCCTTTCACTTATATACCGAAAAAAAAAGTTTTGCCCCCTTTACTCACTGACTGGGCCATTTTCTCCCCAGCTTCTGACTTTGCACATGTGATCACCTACTTCATCTTCTTCTGTCTGATAAGATATACTTATGTGTCCTAATTGTTTTAGGTCTGATTACATTTCCAAAGGGCAGTCTTTTTTGCTTTCACACTAAGGGGTCTATTGATAAAGCAGTGGAAAAGAGTGGAGACATGAGCCAGTGGAGAAGTTGCACAAGTTGAGGTAACATTTATAAAGTACATTCTATAAAATGATACGTAGCAGCTGATTGGCTCACATTTCCACACTGCTTCATGAATAGTCCCTTGGTTTCTACTTATTTTTTAAACCGCACAGGCTTCCTTCTCCATGTTCTTTTTCTAACCCTTTTGATACAGAGGTCTGTAGTATTTTAGTATTCTTTCCACCTCTCCTGCACTCCTTCAAAAATCCTCCCATCCGCCAATGAATCACTGACACATTTACCCATCTCTGCAAAGTCAGCCTTCCTAAAATCTAACACCTTTGTTTTGGTCTTACATTAGTTGGACCCTGTCTTTATAGCAAATCATACTGCTTGATGATCACTGGATCCTTGGTTCTTACCCACATTTACATCTGATGCTCCCTGCAAGGTTAAGGCAATAGGTAAACACTGTTTATTATGGCAAACTGTGGTTATAGTTAAATTGCATTCAGACCAATACAGAGTACACATAAAGTACAATTCTCAGTCACACACTTAATGCTAATTTGAGTGTATAACACTCCCATAAGATGGTTCCCTTCTGTGCAGATGCCTAATTGCCACCCAACTTCCACCCAGAAACTCCCATTTCACAGACATAGTCAAACGTCAGACTCAGAATCATCTGGAGATACTCAAATATGCGCATGTTCATTACAGTTCATGTGCAGTACGCTAAAACTCTCTAGGGATTAGGATCGGGTGATCGCCATAGGTGATCCCGGTGGTCACGTTACGATGTTGGGATCCTGTCCGCCAGATTGCCGGCGGGAGGGGCAAGAGCAACAAAGCACCTTGTGTGCTCGACACAGGTTCTTTTCCCACTCTATGGGTGTCGTGGACACCCATGAGTGGGAATAGTCCCTGTTAGTTGCCATGCCAACTGTCGGGATTTCTAGCGGTGGGGATTCCGCCATCTGTATGCTGACCAGCGTGATCCTGACCGCCAGTCACATGATTACATGATTACATTCCCTCTCTAGATGCAGCAACATCCTTTCTTATGTGGGTCTCAGAATAAGTCAAATAATATAAAGCAGTGTCTCCTAAACACATTGAAGCATAAATATTTTGTGCCCCTTTAACACAAAAATATCAGTTGATTGACACAATGGGAAAATTCAAACTTTTGGTTACCATTAAAACCACAGTGGATTTAAAAAAGCTCCACAGAAGACTTTAGACTTTATACATTTTTGGTCAACGTTCTGCTAAATGGAGCATAATATCACAATTTATGTCCTATGGTAAAATACATTTATTGTATATTCACCAGAACATGGCTTGTTGGTCAGTCAATACATATTATATACTTACATTGGGATATGAGTAAATTTCTTTACCAAAGTACACAGAACGTCTAGAATAAACAGCATGTAACACCTTTACCTACAGTAATCTTTGTCAAAGTATCAGATGTTTTTGCCTAATTGCGTGACCATCACTATAACTCCTACATCAGTTTTTCTAAAGTTTCTTTTTTCATGAGTATCTGTCAGTAAATATATACCGGATTCTTTATCCAATCCTGATTGTTCATTTGTCAAACTTTTTACACCTGCGTCATATCTTCACTTCATTTTATAATTTCCCAAAAACTATATTTTGTGTTTGTAATTTAGATGTGAAAATGACTGAGTTCATGTGATTTTATTTGCAATATAGAATATTGATTGTGTACTGTTAATGATATAATACATTGGCCTGATGATGATTAGTGTAAACCATCTTATTTTAAGAGCGTGGAAACATAATCTATCATATCACAGAGACGATTGCCTAAAACAATCCTTACTTTCCACTGCCACAAAACCTGTGATCTTTCTCAGTGCCGTAACTGACAAACACAATGATGTTACATAATGAGATAATGTAACAGAAACATAAAACAACATGAGGAGCAAAGTATCATTATCAAAGTTACTGTAGTAATTGTTTGCAGTAAGAAACAGATAGTGTAATACACGTCTAATAGTTTTAGGTGGTTCATATTTAGAATTTGGGCCCCTGAGTTACCATACTGTTTAGTAATTAGACTGCTTCAGAACATCAGTAAACTTGTTCAGAACATTAAGTAAACTAATATAACACTTATACTGCTACTTCTTACTAATGTAACACTTATACTGCTACTTCTTACTAATATAACACTTAAACTGCTACTTCTTACTAATGTAACACTGATACTGCTACTTCTTACTAATGTACCACTTATACTGCTACTTCTTACTAATGTAACACTAATACTGCTACTTCTTACTAAGGCAACACTTATACTGCTACTTCTTACTAATGTAACACTTCTACTGCTACTTCTTACTAATGTAACACTTATACTGCTACTTCTTACTAATGTAACACTTATACTGCTACTTCTTACTAAGGTAACACTTCTGCTGCTGCTTCTTACTAGTGTAACACTTCTACTGCTACTTTTTACTAATATAACACTTATACTGCTACTTCTTACTAATATAACACTTAAACTGCTACTTCTTACTAATGTAACACTGATACTGATACTTCTTACTAATGTAACACTTATACTGCTACTTCTTACTAATGTAACACTTATACTGCTACTATTTACTAATGTAACACTTATACTGCTACTTCTTACTAATGTAACACTTATACTGCTACTTCTTACTAAGGTAACACTTCTACTGCTACTTCTTACTAGTGTAACACTTCTACTGCTACTTTTTACTAATATAACATTTATACTGCTACTTCTTACTAAGGTAACACTTATACTGCTACTTCTTACTAATGTAGCACTTATACTGATACTTCTTACTAATGTAACACTTATACTGCTACTTCTTATTAGTATAACACTTATACTGCTACTATTTACTAATGTAACACTTGTACTGCTACATCTTACTAATGTAACACTTATACTGCTACTTCTTACTAATGTAACACTTTACAGCACTTAGGGCATGATGTACTAAAGCAGAAATGCAGTCAAATCCCAGTTTTCTTTTCATTTACATTTTATGTTTCCAAATGTACTAAACCCCCGATTCCTGGGCTTTCATGCGGAAGGTGACACCAGCTAAAGGGCTTCTTACCACATCGCACTTGTGAGGGATCCAATTGGATCCCTCCCAGCAAGCCCTGCGGCCACCACCTCTTCTGCACATGTGCAGACAGACTCTCAGGTCATTAACCCAGAAGTCCAGGAACCGGAGCGCATTGTAAAGGACGGCTTCTATTGGGAGAGCTGTCCTTTGCAATATTAATGGAATTTGTTAGCTGATATGCGATTAGTGTTGATGCGATGCATGGTGGAATGTACACCGCACGGATAGTACATATCGCCCTTACACTGATACAGAAAAGAGCAATAGGAGCCGTTCCACTTCCCATCATGTCACATGATGTAGCCACAACAATGGATGACCCCTTTCTGGATCCCACAAAGACTTCAGAGATGTTTCCATTTTATACAGTGGTTTCTATATAGGGATGTAGAGGTGAGTGGACCTCATGCACCTACCTTTCTCCCACCATATGGTATAAGACGCCCGGTGCGATTCCTGTGCTCTGCACTCTTCCTCAGTTCTGCTACTTTCCCCCTAAATTAAGTGTCTTAGCTCACATATAGCAACACAATTAGTATAAAGCATAACGATGCCTGGCGCTGGTCACTCATATCACACATGTTTCTGGCCTTTCTGCCCTACAATTGTGTAACTTTTACCTACAATCTGCATATTTATATAATGTACTTCTATACTAAAATACTCCTGTATATCTATTAGATGCAAATAGACACAAGACAGTGGTAATCCATTGCATGTTTTTTAAAATGCTGATTACATATAACAGTACTGCAATCAAATCATGAAACTGAGGCATGATAGAACTGTAGTTTTTACATTAGTATGACAATAACTGTACGGCAGTGGTTTCCGCACCTGGTTCTCAAGGCACATGAACAGGACAGGTTTTAAGGATATACATGAGTCAGCACAGATGGTTAAATCAAAGTGTCTGAGTTACCCCTGTTCCCAAGCATGGATATCCTTACAACCTGGACCGTTAGGGTGCATTGAGGATGCAGTTTGGGAAACTCTGCTTTATGGTGAGACTTAGTGAAATTAAGAATCAGCTACTATAACACGGGAGATATTGGGGAATAGCTGGAAATGATTACACAGTGGGGTTCATTCTAAGTTGATCGCTCGCTGACGTTTTTCACAGAGCAGTGATCAGGTTACTACTGCGCATGCATGAGCACCGCAATGCGCACGCGCGTCATACGGGTACAAAGCGGATCGTAGCCGGGTGATAGATTTAATGAAAAATCCATTCGCACAGCCGATCGCAAGGTGATTGACAGGAAGAAGGCATTTGTGGGTGTCAACTGACCTTTTTTTTGTGCGTGTTTGGGAAAATGCAGGCGTGTCCAAGCTTTTTCAGGGCGGGTGTCTGACGTCAATTCTGGTACCGGACAGGCTGAAGTGATTGCAAGGGCTGAGTAAGTCCAGAGCTACTCAGAAACTGCACAAACTGTTTTTGCAGAACTTGGCTGCAAAGGCGTGCGCACACTTGCAAAGCAAAAATACACTCCCCCGTAGGTGGCGACTATGCGTTTGCACGGCTGCTAGAAGTAGCTAGCGAGCGATCAACTCGGAATGACCCCCAGTGTCTCTTCTTTGGTTCCGTTTAGCAGTGAATAGAGGATACATTCAGTATTGTGCAAAAAGCAGAGGTATTCAGCAAGAGCTTCACAGCCACATACAGTGGTATATTTACTAACTGGCGGCATTCCTAAGCCACGATTGTCAGTGTATTTACCTGCAGAATAAAAACAGCAAATTTGCACTGCTTAGTAAATATACCCCATAGTGTCATAATCCAGTCACCATGTTACTATAATGATATATAGCTGAATTATAGCAGCTAAAGGCAGAATAATACTAAGCAATGCGGCTACCTGACAAAGAGAAGCGAGAAGTGATACTGAGCATTTACATGGAAATATCCAACTCTCCGGCAAAAGAATATTAGTTATCTGGCCTGGTAGTCACTAAACATTAATGAGAATATAGAGCAATTGGAGCGTTTAACCCCGAGATTGTAATTGCTGGAGGGCACTGAGTAATACACAGGACACAATTATCAGTATTATATAACATAATGTTTCCCCTGCAATATATACTGAGAAAATGGAAACAGTTTCTACAACTGATATTCTATAGAGTCTACTAAATAATCCACATACAGTCTGTGACGCTCTTATTTCCTATTCATTCTCACTGTCTCACATTCTTTACTTTTACACATTTTTAACCATTTTCTTTGTAGTGCAAAAACCTCACATGAAATACAAGCAATAAAAATTATTGTAAGTAAAAATAATATAGTTTAATACTATAATATGTCATTTAAGAGTGTGCATCCATATTATGTTCCCTTTTCTTGCATTTGCTTTTACTGTACATACTGTATATTGTAATTCTATGGCTGGTCATTGGCAAACACAGGATTTTTAGAGGGGGGTTTCCAAATGTCAGTCCACAATCTCCCACTCTACATAACATTTGAGCAAGTGCGGGAATCTGGGGAGCGGCAGAAGAACCTAGTACCGACCCTGAACATTAACGTAAACAGTGGTCTTTTTATTGGATACTATATGGAATACATAATTATTTATCACTATAGATGGTCTCTAGTATAGAGTGAATCACACAAAGCGGTCAGGAAAAGGTTATACATATCACAATAAATAAATAAATAAATTAATTAATTAATTAATACACAAACGTAATAGAACCAGTACTGCACTTTCTAAGCACACTTTCTCCCACCTCGTGGTAAGGCTCCTGTCTCTTCTTTCTGGTAGATACTCTCTGGTCCAGAGCACTGATGGAGGACTCAGATCCACACACACACACACACACACACACACACACACACACACACACACACACACACACAGCAAACTTGGTAGAAGAAGCTACTACCACTGGGCATGTGCAGTGGTAAACGGGTGATGTGGTGCTAGCTCTAGTAATCATATTATATAGCATTGCTATTGTTGCCATAATGTGAGCCACTTGCCAAGAGGAGGGGGGTTTCCATGCAACCGGAAACCACCCTGTGTTTGCCCATGCTGGTTACACTATGATTAGAATGAACAGAGAATTACTATAGAGCACCAGACATATTATTAACTATTTATAGTAGCAAAGATACAAAAATAAATCAAGCAATTTAAATGCATCTATTGGTATGGTCGAAATTTTACAAATTAGGGGACTTATTCAGGTTTGTTAGCGAACCAAAAATATAAGCAATTGGGCAAAACCATGGTGCACTGCAGGGGGGGGCATATGTAACATGTGCAGAGAGAGTTAGATTTGGGTGGGATGTGTTCAAACTGACATCTAAATTGCATTGTAAAAATAAAGCAGCCAGTATTTACCCTGCACCGAAACAATATAACACACCCAAATCTAACTCTCTCTGCACATGTTACATCTGCCCCACCTGCAGTTCTACATGGTTTTGCCCAATTGCCAACTTTTTGGTTTGCTAACAAACCTGAATAACCCCCTAAGTTACACGTCATGCAGGCTCTCTGTGTTTTGCTACAGAAATACAATATTAATTGTCACCATTTAATCAATTTAGATTTTACTTGTGTTTTGCAAAACAATTTCAAAGGATCCTATACCATGAGTAAATAGTGCAATTCATGGAGAATTGCTGTATAAGAAATAAAGCCTTGTGACCAAGTATAAATAGTGTGTGTATCAAATGTTACTAATCACATTCCCCATTGTGTGTGTGCAATATATATATATATATATATATATATATAATTTTTTTAATTTTTTTTTTAATGAATAAGTATTTAGGTCTAGTTAGCACCCTTTTTCTGCTTAATAAGTATGTCCAGTGTTTGGAAACTCAGAACATATGGAATATGATGAAAATTCCATGAGGACGGCCGGTGAAACAGCAGAAACACATTAACTAGAAAACAATATTTGGCGTCGGCAGTTTCCTGACATGTACAGGGGTGAGATGTAATACTCTGCAGCTGCAGACTGTGCTGGACTTTGTGTGAGTCTGCCCGGTATTTTAAAAGCACCAATCATTTGTATAACAACACCAGGCCGTGTCCTGTAAATGATTGGCGCTTTAATAACACGGGCAGACTCACACAAAGTCCACACAGCCTGTAATGCACAGAATGCAGGATTACATTTCACCCCAATACTTTATATACGTCACAATAGACATAACAGGTGTTTGGGTCACATTGTGATGACAGTATTGTAGGCTTGTATTCAGACGTCTCTCCTGCGGGTAACTACTGTACTCTGACACACAGGGTGTGTAATTGGTATACAGATAACATCGGGTGCACCAGGAGATCGCTACATAACCTGCACCAAATGAACCCTTTATACACCGGCTGGGCAGCAGCCAGGACATCATTGGGCATTATCAGTAAAGAGAATAGTGAATAAGTATGTCTGTAATATGCTCTGATTTATCAGCAGTTTTTAGGGCTTTAGCTCGATATTAATAAAAATATTTCTGAACATTTAGACCCTTATTTAGTACATAGAAGATTTCTATTCCCAATGCATCTGGCATGTGAAGCAGGTGAGGCTGAGCCTGGACGTGTTTCCGTCCTGCAGACCTGGGACTATACCCAGTATGTGTGTAATGTACAGTACTGTATGTGCAATGACAATACCATCAGCTTCTTCTGTCTCCTCAGCCCATGCTCCATGTCTGCTCATTTCTGAAAGGTTTTTATAAGTTATTTTAGATACGACAGAATACTCTTAGGAGATTAATCTCTGTAATAGTCAGACGTGTCTTTAGTCAAAATGCATTTACTTAATTTCCCACAATGAATAATTTTTTTCCTCTTGTGCGTAAAAATTAGAACAATTCCCCCGGTGACCAGAAACCACCACGGACCCGCAGTCACGTCTTAGTGACCTCATGACTTTCAGAACTTTGCCTTGTGCTGATTAAACTGAGGAAATACTTTTCTAACTGATTTGTCAACTCAGGGAAATGTGACAGTTTTTTTTGTTATGATTTCAGTCTATTTAGTATTGAGTGCGTGCGGGACCATTTCTTGTCAGCAATGTTATATAACATCATTGTAAAGTGTCAAAGTCAAATTGCATATTTCGATATTTAGAATACACTATGGCATTTACTAATGTATGCGTCTACAATGCATACATCAAATACATATGATATAAGCTAATACGGTTGGGCGCGAATGACCGTAATGGCAAGTTACTGTGCACATTATGGCAGAAGATGCATTTGTTAATAAATATCATACTGTAACAAAATAGTAAATATTTCTTACATACACTGAAATATGATACATCCAGTAATACAAATCAAATAGTGTCTTAAACATATCCATGGAAGATACACCTTTGACTGAGTGAATGTGTAAATACTGTTGTTTGCCCCAATTGTTAACACGAACAATTGAGGCTTGGTAATAATCAAATTGATCCCATGTTGTCATTGTCTCTAACAAACAAGAAGCCAGATACTATAGAAAAGCTAAAGATATGCAGATTCTTGATTGTGTGCTTAAACACACATTCATGCATACCAGAATTCTGTGTCTTTATATTCAATAAAATACAGACCAGATATTGATACTTGAGTTAATAGTGATATGTCATATGTATTATGTATTCTGGCTTTATGGTTTACACAGCACTGACCTGTCCCCTACACAATGAGTTATACATCGCCTTTACACAACTGGTCAACTGTGTGTGTGTGTGTGTATATATATATATATATATATATATATACACACATATACATACATATAAAGGTATTGTTCCATTAAATATCAAGGCATACGTGTAGCACAGAGACAGGACTGCATAAGGACACCATGTGTGGGAACAAATTGTTCAAGGTCACATAAGTAATAATTTGGTGGTTGTGAGGATATTGTCACCTATTGCGGCAACAAGTTATTAGCGATACTGGATTCATGTATATTCCTGTATGATACTGTGGTTTGTTTGAAATGGTCTTTAGGTGGGAACCCAGAGGTAAACATCTATTAATCACATCACAAGATTAGGTAACACCCAGTTTTCAAGCTGACCAATGACCGATTGTGTACTGAATATGTCCCACCCCTGGACAAGAAGAGAGTCCTGGTGCACTCCAATAGGTTCTCACTAGTCTACATATTCTTTCCTTGCCCAGGTGAGTCAGATCCTGTGCTGCTTCATCTAAGCTGAGGAAATAGGCTTTGGGAGCCACTGGATTACCTTGTTTATCTCTCCAGAGTCCGGACGACTCTTGACCATATCCCTTTGCCTTGCAGACCACCTTTTACTGTGGGAACACAAATTTAGCATTTCAATTAATTTCTGGGTGTTCGAAGGCGGTTCCAGATATACTGTACACCTCTATAGGAGAAGGCAAACAGGGTGAGGTGGGACAGAAAAAAACAACAGAACAGAGGTCAATTACAGTAAAGTGGGTAGAATGAATAGGAATTTGCATTAGGATGACAGCTGGATTAGGCACTACTGGGAATTGGCTCTCAACTACTTTGTTTGCCCCTCTTAAATCCTGCACTAGCCTGAAGCCCCTCCCCCCACTTTTCTTTACTGGAAAAGTGTTGGAAGTTCTGATTAGAATTCACTGTTGGAGCAGCCTTTCAATTACAGGATACACGCCTGATTCCACTTCTGGCTTCAGGGGGTACTGTGGTATTCATGGAGCTGTCCTACAGTCTTTTAATTGGATTACGATGAGTGCTACATTCGCCATTAATCCAGCGTCCTGTTCATCTTTGGTCCAAAAGGAACCTGGTATTTGCGAAATAATTTCTTCTACCTGAGATGGATATGAATCTAGAAAGGGAGAATGCAACATTAGTCTTAGGGAAGTGTCCAACATTTCCTGTACTTCCTGAGCGAAATTTCCTGGGGTGTCAAAAAATACACCATCAGGGGTACAATAAATCACACATCCCATTTTACAAATCATCTCTCTTCCAAGTAAGTTAGTAGGGGCCGCTGCATCCAGGTGAAGAGAGTGTTTGGCTGTCACGGACCAATAGTAACCTCTGCTTGCTTAGTTAAAGCATTACGCAGTTCCCGTTACCCCTATTGCCAAAATAGTTTTCCCAGTCATTTATTTGTACTTACCTATGTTTCTATCGGTTTCTAGTGCAGATTCCCTGAGGGCATCTACAGTTATCCCAATTAGGAAAGGAAGTCTGCCCTCTGACCCTCAAGGTTTCTTTAAGGCCATCCATCAGCATAAAGACAACCATCTCCCTATGATGCATTCTGTCTTTGAGGTTGGTGATACCTGTGTGTTTGGCTATGAATTGTAAGGCCCTGTTGAAATATTCGCTCGCCGATTCACTATCTTTCTGCTTGATAGTGAGTATCTTGCTATATTCGATCGTCGTCGGAAAATATACACCAAATTGCAGATTGCTCAGACATATTTTCCTGGTTATCTGCATCTCTTAAGGACTTGTCTTCCCCAACTTTATAATCCCAAAAGAATTACGGGACGTGATATGGGATGGAAGATATGCCCTTCACACTACCCGCAAATCTTTATTGGTGGGTTCATGTGCATTACCCAGATCCTTTATAAATTTCTGACAGGCAGTCAGAACTTTCTTGGGATCTGGGAATTCGGTGATAATGGGCCACAGTTCTGACCTAGTCCAGAGACAGTACATATTCACTTGCCTTACAAGTATCACCCCTTTTCTGTCTGCCTTCCCATAGGGGACGTCTAGGGTGCGCAGTAGTATGTCCGTGACACCTCCAAGATCTCTGACACGATCTTGGGTACTATTGTCTCTGTGCTGTGTAGTGCACCATACTTACCTACCTCTCCTGCTGTGTCACTGACATCAGCCGTCTTCACCACTTGGGAAGCAGCACCCCCTCTGGCTGCCTGGCTCTGCCCTTCATTTAGATTTATTGCATAGGAGACGGCTGAGGTCAGGGTGGTTTCATCATCAATTATGGATTCCTTAAAAGGAGTTAACACAGGGTATAAGTTAGATGGTTTCACAATTTTGTCAGACACTTTCTTAGTTCCTCCCTTGACGGTATCTGCCCCCTAATGTGAGTATGGAGGGGGTGGTACAGTTGCATTTTCCAGGCTAATTGCACTTGCATTGGCTAAACAACTATTTTTCCCTGTGCCTGACCTTCCTGTTGCCACAAGTTGAGACAATCATTATGCCTTATTCTCGCTTTGCATGATGAGAGCAGGGATACCTTATCTCTAACAGCGTGTAAAACGTCCAGATTTAAACTGCCAACACTCTGAAATTCTACTTTACTCTCAGCGGTCATTTTAACCCATTCCACCATGTGAGCAACTGTGTACATTCCGTATTTTATCTTCATGATGAACCCGGTAGAGCCTTTGGGTCTGTCTTGCTCCTGATCCCTACATAACATGGTCTTCCTGCATGAACCTCTATTTCCCATTGTGCTGAGATAAGATGTTCCCTGTCAGCAGAGCCCGGTGGGCAATTTTCCAAGGACCCCCCAAAACTCCTTCCTCAGTAGGCACAGCTAGTTCAACACCTAAGCGAACAGTGCATGCTACGAGGGAATTGTAATCTCAATCATGTCCGTATCTCACCTACGGCCGTGCGGACCAATCATACAGCACAAGTACACTTGTTCTCCTTGTACCCTGCAATTGGGGAAACTGTATGAACTCGGCAGACCCTTTGGGTCTGCTTTGTTACGGAACTGGTGTCTCTTAACCAACACTATCGCCTCTTAACCAGCAATATTTCTCTAGCCTCTTAAACAGCTTCTAGTTACCGCTTCCTAAAACCTCACTATCGCTTCATAACTAGCGTCACTTCACTACCACTTCTTAACTAGCATCACTTCACTACCGCTTCTTAACTAGCGTCACTTCACTACCGCTTCTTAACTAGCGTCACTTCACTACCGCTTCTTAACTAGCGTCGCCTCTTAACCAGCTGCTAATGAAGCGTGAGAGTGAATGTGAGTCACAAACAATACCTTTTACAATTTATATTTCTGTACAGAAACTTTCTCTGGTTGACAGTTCCTCACCGATGTTACATGAGTATAAACCCCTTAACAAATAATTTGGAATAAAATCAATAAGTTTGAATTGCTTGGAAATGAAATAAAAACTACTATCATATTAATAGTAGTCCTATTAATAGTATAATTGAATATACTTATTAATAGTATTGTTTAGTATACCGCCTGCCGCTGGACCTGCATGTACACTGATGCACATACACAGTCACGCAACCCCACCTACAGATGCCGCTGAAAGTGCGTCAGTGATGCAACGTGAGTACGCGACTACGAATGCACTTGCAATGGTACCGCAATGTGTGCACGCAGTCACTCCCTCTTTTTGTATGTACAGCACAACGTGTTGCCGAACACATGACGTGAGCACGCTTTTACGTTGCTTCATGTGTATGCGTCACTCACGCTATGCATTACGGATGCCTCGCGTCCCCGTATGGGCCCAAGCTTAATACTGCGTGGCAAGTTGCCATGTGGCAGAGGCTTGGGCCTAAAACACACAACAGTACAATTACACCACTTTTTTCAACAATAAACTACAGATCAGATATTGACACTTGAATTAATAGTCATATGTCATATGTATTGTGTATTCTGGCTTTGTAGTTTACACAGCACTGACCTGTCCCCTACAGAATGAGTTATACCTAGCCTTACACAACTGGTCAACTGTATATATATATATATATATATATATATATATATATATATATATATATATATATATATATACAAAACACAATAGTATCTTTATCTCCCGCCAACCTAGGAGCAGCACTTCGGGAGAGATCTTTGTTGGAAGACCTCAAAACATACAGAATAAAATACAAATTCCCAAGTGCGCTATGATGGAATGTATTTACACACTTCTTCAGGCGATAATTTCGTCAGAATGTAGACTGGAGGATGTTTAAAACTGGGTACCTGTAACCGACACCACTCACCAAAAATAGTCACCCAAACAAGAGGCCAATCGGCCAATTAGTAAAAAGTTATTTTAATACCATGTAATTGAACATATGAGTTTTTACACAGTTCACAATATAAAATTATATGAATAAAATACAACCAAAAGAATACACAGCCAACAAGTTTGCGAGATGGATCCTAGATACCCCTCACCTTTTGCAAGGTGCGAGCTCGACAGGGAGTATCTTCACAAACTAGATTGTGATCCTTTGACTGACAAACCCAACGCGTTTCGTCTTATCGACTTCATCAGGGGCAACGAGTATAGAAAGAGGACTAATTTGCTCTCGATGGATTTGTATAAATAATCCTATCCTCAAAAAAGGATTATTCGAAATATGTCGGGACTCAATAAGTGGAGCTCTTATATTCGGACTCCTAATGGAAGCATAGCCAATTAAGTGCTGATGTTTTATGGACTGCCTTAAAGATAGTTTTGGAGTAAAATCTTTGTCAGACCGCCTATAGGAATTATTGATTCTAGCCTCTTAGGAGTGCTGACAACCGAATATCGGCATTTTAATAAACTACCTTTAAGAACCGGAACTACTTCTAAATCATATATTGACCTTCATACAGTAGAAAACTCCAGAATTAAATGGCTGGTTTGACAATCTCAAAAAGGTATAAATGATGTGGCTTCCTCAATAGGTCTCACAGAATGGATCCTGGGAAAGCCTTAGCAGCATGTGGAAGTCACAGAGTCTGTGACTTCCACATGCTGCTAAGGCTTTCCCAGGATCCATCCATAATTCTGGAGTTTTCTACTGTATGAAGGTCAATATTTGATTTAGAAGTAGTTCCGGTTCTTAAAGGTAGTTTATTAAAATGCCGATATACGGTTGTCAGCACTCCTAAGAGGCTAGAATCAATAATTCCTATAGGCGGTCGACAAAGATTTTACGCCAAAACTATCTTTACGGCAGTCCATAAAACATCAGCACTTAATTGGCTATGCTTCCATTAGGAGTCCGAATATAAGAGCTCCACTTATTGAGTCCCGACATATTTCGAATAATCCTTTTTTGAGGATAGGATTATTTATACAAATCCATCGAGAGCAAATTAGTCCTCTTTCTATACTCGTTGCCCCTGATGAAGTCGATAAGACGAAACGCGTTGGGTTTGTCAGTCAAAGGATCACAATCTAGTTTGTGAAGATACTCCCTGTCGAGCTCGCACCTTGCAAAAGGTGAGGGGTATCTAGGATCCATCTCGCAAACTTGTTGGCTGTGTATTCTTTTGGTTGTATTTTATTCATATAATTTTATATTGTGAACTGTGTAAAAACTCATATGTTCAATTACATGGTATTAAAATAACTTTTTACTAATTGGCCGATTGGCCTCTTGTTTGGGTGACTATTTTTGGTGAGGGGTGTCGGTTACAGGTACCCAGTTTTAAACATCCTCCAGTCTACATTCTGACGAAATCATCGCCTGAAGAAGTGTGTAAATACATTCCATCTTAGCGCACTTGGGAATTTGTATTTTATATATATATATATATATATATATATAGGTATTGTTCCATTAAATATCAAGCCATACGTGTAGTACAGAGACGGGACTGCATAAGGACACCATGTGTGGGATCAAATTGTTCAGGGTCACATAAGTAATAATTTGGTGGTTGCGAGGATATTGTCACCTGTTGCGGCAACAAGTTATTAGTGATACCGGATTCATGTATATTACTGTATGATACGGTGGTTGGTTTAAATTGGGTTTTAGGTAGAAGCCCAGAGGTAAACAACTGTAATCACATCACAAGATTAGGTATCGCCCAGAGTTCAAGCTGACCAATGATCCACAGTGTACTGAATATGTCCCACCCCTGGACCAATGGAAGAAGACCTTACATTCCCTATTGTACTTTTATTGAAACATTGTATAAAAGGACATGCACCTGACCCAGGTTTCAGTCACCCTTTCTCAGAGGTCATCTTGTAAGATGACTGAGGCCTGTAATCCAGTGGCGCAGCGTATGTATGACAGTAACTGTTACTATTGTTATAGTTGTATTGCTAATTGTACTTGCATTAATTTCCTCTGTGTCTATTGTATATTATTGTACGTATTATTGTATCTTTGAATTGTATTGTGTTGCTACAGTGTAGCATTGTTATCCCCTTGTGTCCGCTAGGGACTAATATATATGGTTACCGGGTTGGACCTTTAATCCAAACTTACCCCTCTGCCTTGACTAAATTATTTTGTTAATCTGGCGAAGCATCAGGGACGCTTCTGACACTATACCAAGGTTTAAGTGTGTTATATATTATATATTGTTATCTATTGCTGTAGCCATATAAAATCACAAAGGTATTACGAGAGTATCACAAAACGCTCAAAAGGTACACTAAGTGGCGCTACGCATAGGTACGCCCGTAGCTAGGAATAAAGTGTAACAGTTAGTGTAACATTCAGGAAACTGCTCAACTGACTTACTGTCCATCGGTTTACTTTAAAACAGAATTTAACAAAAGCCAATATCATTAATAAAGGTCAAGCCTACATGGGGTCTCCTTTCTTCTAATACAGGGCCATAACATATGGTGTCATAATGCTCGTGTGTAGTCTCAGTATAATGTTTTTTGTCAGTTATGTGGTGCAATAAATGTATGAGGGGTTGGGGCTGATATGACGGCATCTGTGATACCGGTTGTCAGAATTCCGACCGCAGCATCCCAATGGTTAGAATCCTGACCGAGGTCGGGTAAACATGTAGACCAAACCTCTCTGACCCTCCCTTCTAGCAAAGAAAAGAAGACAATCTCTTTCAGTATGAGTGCCCTAATAAATACCAAAATTACAGGTAACGTATACGTCCCTTATCAGTTGTGGATATAATATTTCTTCAATTTCTCAGTCGGCTGGAGTTTCAATTGTGATGATTTGATCTCGATGTTTTTATGTAGAAACAAGAAAATAAACATAAAATGTGTAGTAACGTTTTATATAGTCTTTTATGTTCAAATAAAAGTCCTTGTCTCAACAGCAGTGGAAAGAGACACCAGAGAAATAGTCTGTATGAGGAGCGTACCCCAGACTCACACTAAGGGAAAGTATTCATGCGCATGATCCCATCAGGAATCAAGAAAACATCAGAATACCGACACCCGTTAGAATATCAATGACAGAATCCAGAAAACATCAGAATCCCGACGCCAGAATCTCGACACCCGAGAGACCAAACATATGTATAGCCGATAGGTTCTGGATAAGCTGCAGGAGGAAGGTTGTTAGCTTTAGACGACACCTTGGGGGGGGGGGGGGGGGGGGTAGGGTTAGGGTGTGGGGTTAGGAAGATAAGGGTTAGGCTGCAGTCAGGGGGTAGTTAGGGTTAGGCACCACCAGGGGCAGTGTTAGGTTTAGGCTCTAAGGAGGAAGGGTTAGGGTTAGGCAGTGGGGTGTGGGGAGTTAGGTCTAGGCACTACACAGCATGGTTAGGGACTAATTAGGGGAGGTTAGGGTTAGGCTGCTGTGTCGGAGGTTTAGGGTTCAGGGGATAGGGAGGTGAGTTAGATTGCTGAACTTACCCCTGTACAGGATCATCATCTTCGGGATGCCAGCATCAGTTTTATGACTGCCAACATCCTGTGCACCGGGATATAATACCCCACGCTTCTATACAGTAGGTTTATTTTGCATTCTACCGAGGGTAGCGCAAATTGGTCCCATCATCTATAGAGATGAGCGGGTTCGGTTTCTCTGAATCCGAACCCGCACGAACTTCATGTTTTTTTTCACGGGTCCGAGCGACTCGGATCTTCCCGCCTTGCTCGGTTAACCCGAGCGCGCCCGAACGTCATCATGACGCTGTCGGATTCTCGCGAGACTCGGATTCTATATAAGGAGCCGCGCGTCGCCGCCATTTTCACACGTGCATTGAGATTGATAGGGAGAGGACGTGGCTGGCGTCCTCTCCATTTAGATTAGAAGAGAGAGAGAGAGAGAGATTGACCTGATTTACTGGAGCTTAGGAGTACTGTAGAACTGTAGAGAGTGCAGAGTTTACTAGTGACTGACCACAGTGACCACCAGACAGTGCAGTTTTATTTAATATATCCGTTCTCTGCCTGAAAAAAACGATACACAGTGACTCAGTCACATACCATATCTGTGTGCACTGCTCAGCCCAGTGTGCTGCATCATCTATGTATATATCTGACTGTGCTCAGCTCACACATCTTATAATTGTGGGGGAGACTGGGGAGCACTGCAGTGCCAGTTATAGGTTATAGCAGGAGCCAGGAGTACATATTATTATTAAAATTAAACAGTGCACACTTTTGCTGCAGGAGTGCCACTGCCAGTGTGACTGACCAGTGACCTGACCACACTGACCACCAGTATAGTTAGTAGTATAGTATACTATATTGTGATTGCCTGAAAAAGTTAAACACTCGTCGTGTGACTTCACTTGTGTGGTGTTTTTTTTTTTATTCTATAAAAAACTCATTCTGCTGACAGACAGTGTCCAGCAGGTCCGTCATTATATAATATATACCTGTCCGGCTGCAGTAGTGATATATATATATTTTTTATATCATTATTTATCATCCAGTCGCAGCAGACACAGTACGGTAGTTCACGGCTGTAGCTACCTCTGTGTCGGCACTCGGCAGTCCGTCCATAATTGTATACCACCTACCCGTGTTTTTTTTTTCTTTCTTCTTTATACATACGTACTACTACTACTACATCTCTTTATCAACCAGTCTATATTAGCAGCAGACACAGTAGAGTACGGTAGTCCACGGCTGTAGCTACCTCTGTGTCGGCACTCGGCAGTCCGTCCATAATTGTATACCACCTACCCGTGGTTTTTTTTCCTTTCTTCTTTATACATACATACTACTACTACTACATCTCTTTATCAACCAGTCTATATTAGCAGCAGACACAGTACAGTACGGTAGTCCACGGCTGTAGCTACCTCTGTGTCGGCACTGGGCAGTCCGTCCATAATTGTATACCACCTACCCGTGTTTTTTTTTTCTTTCTTCTTTATACATACATACTACTACTACATCTCTTTATCAACCAGTCTATATTAGCAGCAGACACAGTACAGTACGGTAGTCCACGGCTGTAGCTACCTCTGTGTCGGCACTGGGCAGTCCGTCCATAATTGTATACCACCTACCCGTGTTTTTTTTTTCTTTCTTCTTTATACATACATACTACTACTACTACATCTCTTTATCAACCAGTCTATATTAGCAGCAGACACAGTACAGTACGGTAGTCCACGGCTGTAGCTACCTCTGTGTCGGCACTGGGCAGTCCGTCCATAATTGTATACCACCTACCCGTGTTTTTTTTTTCTTTCTTCTTTATACATACATACTACTACTACATCTCTTTATCAACCAGTCTATATTAGCAGCAGACACAGTACAGTACGGTAGTCCACGGCTGTAGCTACCTCTGTGTCGGCACTGGGCAGTCCGTCCATAATTGTATACCACCTACCCGTGGTTTTTTTTTCTTTCTTCTTTATACATACATACTACTACTACATCTCTTTATCAACCAGTCTATATTAGCAGCAGACACAGTACAGTACGGTAGTCCACGGCTGTAGCTACCTCTGTGTCGGCACTGGGCAGTCCGTCCATAATTGTATACCACCTACCCGTGGTTTTTTTTTCTTTCTTCTTTATACATACATACTACTACTACATCTCTTTATCAACCAGTCTATATTAGCAGCAGACACAGTACAGTACGGTAGTCCACGGCTGTAGCTACCTCTGTGTCGGCACTGGGCAGTCCGTCCATAATTGTATACCACCTACCCGTGGTTTTTTTTTCTTTCTTCTTTATACATACATACTACTACTACATCTCTTTATCAACCAGTCTATATTAGCAGCAGACACAGTACAGTACGGTAGTCCACGGCTGTAGCTACCTCTGTGTCGGCACTCGGCAGTCCGTCCATAATTGTATACCACCTACCCGTGGTTTTTTTTTCTTTCTTCTTTATACATACATACTACTACTACATCTCTTTATCAACCAGTCTATATTAGCAGCAGACACAGTACAGTACGGTAGTCCACGGCTGTAGCTACCTCTGTGTCGGCACTCGGCAGTCCATCCATAATTGTATACTAGTATCCATCCATCTCCATTGTTTACCTGAGGTGCCTTTTAGTTGTGCCTATTGAAATATGGAGAACAAAAATGTTGAGGTTCCAAAATTAGGGAAAGATCAAGATCCACTTCCACCTCGTGCTGAAGCTGCTGCCACTAGTCATGGCCGAGACGATGAAATGCCAGCAACGTCGTCTGCCAAGGCCGATGCCCAATGTCATAGTACAGAGCATGTCAAATCCAAAACACCAAATATTAGTAAAAAAAGGACTCCAAAACCTAAAATAAAATTGTCGGAGGAGAAGCGTAAACTTGCCAATATGCCATTTACCACACGGAGTGGCAAGGAACGGCTGAGGCCCTGGCCTATGTTCATGGCTAGTGGTTCAGCTTCACATGAGGATGGAGGCACTCAGCCTCTCGCTAGAAAAATGAAAAGACTCAAGCTGGCAAAAGCAGTAGCACCGCAAAGAACTGTGCGTTCTTCGAAATCCCAAATCCACAAGGAGAGTCCAATTGTGTCGGTTGCGATGCCTGACCTTCCCAACACTGGACGTGAAGAGCATGCGCCTTCCACCATTTGCACGCCCCCTGCAAGTGCTGGAAGGAGCACCCGCAGTCCAGTTCCTGATAGTCAGATTGAAGATGTCAGTGTTGAAGTACACCAGGATGAGGAGGATATGGGTGTTGCTGGCGCTGGGGAGGAAATTGACCAGGAGGATTCTGATGGTGAGGTGGTTTGTTTAAGTCAGGCACCCGGGGAGACACCTGTTGTCCGTGGGAGGAATAGGGCCGTTGACATGCCTGGTGAAAATACCAAAAAAATCAGCTCTTCGGTGTGGAAGTATTTCACCAGAAATGCGGACAACAGGTGTCAAGCCGTGTGTTCCCTTTGTCAAGCTGTAATAAGTAGGGGTAAGGACGTTAACCACCTCGGAACATCCTCCCTTATACTTCACCTGCAGCGCATTCATAATAAGTCAGTGACAAGTTCAAAAACTTGGGCCGACAGCGGAAGCAGTCCACTGACCAGTAAATCCCTTCCTCTTGTAACCAAGCTCACGCAAACCACCCCACCAACTCCCTCAGTGTCAATTTCCTCCTTCCCCAGGAATGCCAATAGTCCTGCAGGCCATGTCACTGGCAATTCTGACGAGTCCTCTCCTGCCTGGGATTCCTCCGATGCATCCTTGCGTGTAACGCCTACTGCTGCTGGCGCTGCTGTTGTTGCTGCTGGGAGTCGATGGTCATCCCAGAGGGGAAGTCGTAAGCCCACTTGTACTACTTCCAGTAAGCAATTGACTGTCCAACAGTCCTTTGCGAGGAAGATGAAATATCACAGCAGTCATCCTGTTGCAAAGCGGATAACTGAGTCCATGACAACTATGTTGGTGTTAGACGTGCGTCCGGTATCCGCCGTTAGTTCACAGGGAACTAGACAATTTATTGAGGCAGTGTGCCCCCGTTACCAAATACCATCTAGGTTCCACTTCTGTAGGCAGGCGATACCGAGAATGTACACGGACGTCAGAAAAAGACTCACCAGTGTCCTAAAAAATGCAGTTGTACCCAATGTCCACTTAACCACGGACATGTGGACAAGTGGAGCAGGGCAGGGTCAGGACTATATGACTGTGACAGCCCACTGGGTAGATGTATGGACTCCCGCCGCAAGAACAGCAGCGGCGGCACCAGTAGCAGCATCTCGCAAACGCCAACTCTTTCCTAGGCAGGCTACGCTTTGTATCACCGCTTTCCAGAATACGCACACAGCTGAAAACCTCTTACGGCAACTGAGGAAGATCATCGCAGAATGGCTTACCCCAATTGGACTCTCCTGTGGATTTGTGGCATCGGACAACGCCAGCAATATTGTGTGTGCATTAAATATGGGCAAATTCCAGCACGTCCCATGTTTTGCACATACCTTGAATTTGGTGGTGCAGAATTTTTTAAAAAACGACAGGGGCGTGCAAGAGATGCTGTCGGTGGCCAGAAGAATTGCGGGACACTTTCGGCGTACAGGCACCACGTACAGAAGACTGGAGCACCACCAAAAACTACTGAACCTGCCCTGCCATCATCTGAAGCAAGAAGTGGTAACGAGGTGGAATTCAACCCTCTATATGCTTCAGAGGTTGGAGGAGCAGCAAAAGGCCATTCAAGCCTATACAATTGAGCACGATATAGGAGGTGGAATGCACCTGTCTCAAGTGCAGTGGAGAATGATTTCAACGTTGTGCAAGGTTCTGATGCCCTTTGAACTTGCCACACGTGAAGTCAGTTCAGACACTGCCAGCCTGAGTCAGGTCATTCCCCTCATCAGGCTTTTGCAGAAGAAGCTGGAGGCATTGAAGAAGGAGCTAAAAGGGAGCGATTCCGCTAGGCATGTGGGACTTGTGGATGCAGCCCTTAATTCGCATAACAAGGATTCACGGGTGGTCAATCTGTTGAAATCAGAGCACTACATTTTGGCCACCGTGCTCGATCCTAGATTTAAAACCTACCTTGGATCTCTCTTTCCGGCAGACACAAGTCTGCTGGGGTGCAAAGACCTGCTGGTGACAAAATTGTCAAGTCAAGCGGAACGCGACCTGTCAACATCTCCTCCTTCACATTCTCCCGCAACTGGGGGTGCGAGGAAAAGGCTCAGAATTCTGAGCCCACCCGCTGGCGGTGATGCAGGGCAGTCTGGAGCGACTGCTGATGCTGACATCTGGTCCGGACTGAAGGACCTGACAACGATTACGGACATGTCGTCTACTGTCACTGCATATGATTCTCTCAACATTGAAAGAATGGTGGAGGATTATATGAGTGACCGCATCCAAGTAGGCACGTCACACAGTCTGTACTTATACTGGCAGGAAAAAGAGGCAATTTGGAGGCCCTTGCACAAACTGGCTTTATTCTACCTAAGTTGCCCTCCCACAAGTGTGTACTCCGAAAGAGTGTTTAGTGCCGCCGCTCACCTTGTCAGCAATCGGCGTACGAGGTTACATCCAGAAAATGTGGAGAAGATGATGTTCATTAAAATGAATTATAATCAATTCCTCCGCGGAGACATTGACCAGCAGCAATTGCCTCCACAAAGTACACAGGGAGCTGAGATGGTGGATTCCAGTGGGGACGAATTGATAATCTGTGAGGAGGGGGATGTACACGGTGATATATCGGAGGATGATGATGAGGTGGACATCTTGCCTCTGTAGAGCCAGTTTGTGCAAGGAGAGATTAATTGCTTCTTTTTTGGTGGGGGTCCAAACCAACCCGTCATATCAGTCACAGTCGTGTGGCAGACCCTGTCACTGAAATGATGGGTTGGTTAAAGTGTGCATGTCCTGTTTATACAACATAAGGGTGGGTGGGAGGGCCCAAGGACAATTCCATCTTGCACCTCTTTTTTCTTTTATTTTTCTTTGCGTCATGTGCTGTTTGGGGAGGGTTTTTTGGAAGGGACATCCTGCGTGACACTGCAGTGCCACTCCTAGATGGGCCCGGTGTTTGTGTCGGCCACTAGGGTCGCTAATCTTACTCACACAGCTACCTCATTGCGCCTCTTTTTTTCTTTGCGTCATGTGCTGTTTGGGGAGGGTTTTTTGGAAGGGACATCCTGCGTGACACTGCAGTGCCACTCCTAGATGGGCCAGGTGTTTGTGTCGGGCACTTGGGTCGCTGAGCTTAGTCACACAGCTACCTCATTGCACCTCTTTTTTTCTTTGCGTCATGTGCTGTTTGGGGAGTGTTTTTTGGAAGGGCCATCCTGCGTGACACTGCAGTGCCACTCCTAGATGGGCCAGGTGTTTGTGTCGGCCACTAGGGTCGCTTAGCTTAGTCATCCAGCGACCTCGGTGCAAATTTTAGGACTAAAAATAATATTGTGAGGTGTGAGGTATTCAGAATAGACTGAAAATGAGTGGAAATTATGGTTTTTGAGGTTAATAATAATATGGGATCAAAATGACCCCCAAATTCTATGATTTAAGCTGTTTTTTAGGGTTTTTTGAAAAAAACACCCGAATCCAAAACACACCCGAATCCGACAAAAAAAATTCGGTGAGGTTTTGCCAAAACGCGGTCGAACCCAAAACACGGCCGCGGAACCGAACCCAAAACCAAAACACAAAACCCGAAAAATTTCAGGCGCTCATCTCTAATCATCTATGGCCAATACACTCTAGATAAGTCTTTGTAATGGTGAAATAGTAGTACACTACATGGTTCCTCCAGGGATGCTTCATTCCCTAACCAAAATATTTGACAGAGATAGTACTCTGCATGCGCGGTGCCATGTTGTTGCTGTGTGAAGTGACCTACTGTACTAAGTAATAGACTCTACCCCTTAGCTCTAGAGAGATCCTGCATGACTTTGCCTCATACTGCTGTTCCAGCATCCTGCTCCGCTAGCGTCACCTTGAGTAAAGTCACCGGCTGATGAGCTGCTACACCCCCTCTCTGATACATGCTCAGCTTCATGCTCCATACCACTGTAACCCTAGCGAGTACGGTTGTACCTACTACTCTCAATAAAACACATTACTGGGTAAGCCATTGGACTGCTGATGAGGTCAGATACATTCTGCTGGCGTGTACACTACTCTGCCATACCACCGCATGTACATCCGTACATCCAACAATGAGAACTTTTCTTACGATAGTTGTCTTTAATCAAAGTTGATAGAATATTCTACAGTAATTATTCTTAGATGTTCAGGGCAAAGATACCCGTAGCCTCTCTATGTACTTTTAAGATGCTTTAGTGTACCTTGGAGAGTGATACAGGGATGAGAAATAAACTACCAACCAATCAGCTACCACTATAGCTGTCACTTTTCAAACACAGCCTGTAACATGGCAAGTTGGAGATGATTGGCTGGTACTTTATCTCTCTCCACTTCATCTTTTTCTAAGGCTTAGTACATCTGCACCATAGTCTGGCCAGGGCAGTCATTCTCCAAACATGATATCACAGTATACTGTAGAGAGATTAGTGCTCACATATTTAATAACATACTGTATAGTCAAACTTATAAATACAAATACACTTAAAGATTTGAAGGGTACCAGATGTTTTCTAGTACAAGTATCGAGTCAGTGGGTAATTCAGGCTCAGGATATACCTTTTTACCCCATCATTTCAACAACTGGTCTCCTGCTTTTGTAAAGTACCAAAAGATCACAGAGTTCAATGGTCTGAAGTGTTTTGAGTTTGATATGTAATTTATCAAGGCCACGTGGATTGTCCAAACAGGTTTTTATACTGTTTATACAAAACAGGAAAAGCTCAGTAAACTCCCAATTTTATAAAGTGCTTTTGACAAATAGTCAATCACACACTGTGGGAAAAATGTACTAAATTGAGAGTTTTTTTAAAGAACTGATGATGTTGACCAAAGCAACCAGAATCTATCTATTATCTTCTAGAAGCAGCTAGATAAATGTTAAGTAGAATCTGATTGGTTGTAATGAGTAACATCACCAGTTCTAAAAAAAAATCCCACCTTAGTAAATTTACCCCTATGGGTCCAAAATCATTCAATTAAAATGCTGAGCTAGAATTTACAAAAACACCAGGGTTGGAGTGTTCCATATCCAGAAATAATTCTAAACCCACAGATATGTACTCATGTATCTAGCCCCAATACTCTAAAGCGGAGGAGATGCCTGGAGTGAGTGGTCCTCCCAGTCCCGTGCAACTCTGTTAGCATCACTAGTGTCACAGCGTCATTATGGGATTAATACACACAGACAGACTCAGCTGATATGTGGCATGCCTATATTCTGTGTGTGGCTGCTATGTTATAGTGTTTTCTAGAATATAGCCGCACCAAACACAGAAAGTGTGAGAGAAAATGGCGCAACTAGACACTTCTAGAGACGTAAAAAGGATTGCTTACACACTGGTATTTTTAAATGCGATAGGTAACGATACACCTTCCCAACATATGGACACTAAAATGATAATAAAAAGACACAGAACATAGTGTAATCCAGTTAAGTCAGGTGGTGTTTCTTTTATTCGTTACTGGTCCCACTCACATAGTATAGATGGTATATTTGCATGTAGAAACCATATACATTGTATATAACCGCTTCCACTCCACGGGGATAGGGATGTATAATCTCCAAGAAGCACTTAAAATGAAGAGAATTAAAATAGTGCAATATCGTCTGTGTATGGGTAAGGAACTAATATTTTAATGGAAACACTCACAAACACAGGTTAAAAAACAGCATAACAACAAAGAGATGTAGCATGGATGTCAGGGGCTAAGGAAGACAGCAGCCAGCAGGTGCAGATGTATAGTCACCACCAATCCTGGTTATTTAGGAGTATCCCCACGCTGTCCGGTGTATCCTTCCAATGCTCCCATCAGTCCAGCATAAAGAGTCCCAGCTTAAGCGCTTTCGGATATCAAATCCTTCATCAGAATATAGCCGCGGTCGCACACAGAATATAGGCATGCTGCATATTATTATTATTATTATTATTATCCTTTATTTATATGGCGCCACAAGAGTTCCGCAGCACCCAATTACAGAGTACATATGCATATAATCTAAACAGGAAAACAGTGACTTACAGTTGAAGACAATATAGGACAAGTACAGGGTAACTAAGCATAACTACACCAGTAGACGACATAGAGAAAAGTTCCAGGTGGCCAAAAAACTGCGGGATTTGGGCAGTTGAGGATTATTAAAGTAAGAAAAGTATAAGCACATGAGGGAAGAGGGCCCTGCTCATGAGAGCTTACATTCTAAGGGGAGGGGGGGGGCATATAATTTTAATCAGCAGAAGCTGCTTGTGCGTCCTGTTCACATAGAGTGTTTTTATGCATGTTAACGGAAAAGGAGCAAGAAAAGAAGCTCAGTGCTACAGGGATGTTTAACATGCCATGAGTCTAGAAGTATGTGAACACATCTGTGTACCTGTTTTTTTCACAAATAGACTTCTGCCAAAGTGGAAAAATATTGCAGAACACACATTACGTACAAACTACACACAGATGTCCTCCGTGCATGTACTTGTTCTGCCATGCACGCACATATCCGCAATTTGCGTATGGTCGCTACCGCGGTCCTGTGCATTAGCACGTGGTATGGGTATTTACGGTAGAGTTTGTGAACACATGGAAAGCTATCAAAACACATTACATATTTAATCCAAATAGTGCACAATGTACACATAGCCTCCCTGCACCACATCAGCAAGTTACAACCGTTTAAATGGTAACAGCACAAAGGGATTCATCTTTACAGGATAGGAGGGGACAGAACAAGGTTATAAGGTGGTGTATAAGGTGGTGTTTGGTATCCAGCTGTACGGTATTTTAAGGGTAACATTCCGGTGTTGGTTTGAGAAAGATCGCATTTTCCTGCAGGAGCAGAATATAGATATAAAATGTATTTACTGTACATTATGTATGCGGCGGGAATCCAGAGGAGACCACCCACAAGAGCAGTTGGAACAGACATCACCCACCTATTCAAACCGACCTATGACCTCTCCTGTACTGTAAATGACCATCCCTGTGTCCAATGGACAAAAATATTACAGTATCCATTATGTTAAGTTTTGGATGAATTGTCCAAAGAGAGCCTGCTGCAGGCCTGGTCAGACACAAGACTCACAAAGTTATCTATTAGATGACCGAGGACCGGACCGGGAAGCACAGGCGAAACCAAAAGTATGCACCATTGACTGTAGCCATTATTCTGTTGTACTGTATCATATTGTTTATATTGTAACCCTCTTTCCATAATAATACGCTGTGGTGTCGGAACCCAGCATTTTAAATAGCAAATTGGTGTTTTTCCTTATCCTGCTAAGGTTTAAAGGTTTATTGCTATCACTTGCATTGTTGTTAAGGTGTATCTCTGGGTGTGTACACGCTGTGTGTACTTTGTACCGTCAGCGTGGCGTTTGTACGCAAAGTCTGTACACAGTATGGGACTCTGTACACTAATAGCTTAAAAAGTACGTAGAGTGTGTATTAAGTATAGCGGTCGCAGCGGCTCCATGGTAAAGTGTATTTAAAGTGTGTTTAAGGTATAGTTTTTCATTCCTGTATATAAATCATCAGTCAGTAGGGAATTAGGAACTACGCCACCGTATTAGGAACTGAAGGGGTTGAAGTGGTTTGAAGTGATCCCATATGACTAAAGTGGTCTGGAGTGGTCTATGCTAAAGTGGTCTACATCAATTTTAGGGCATATAGATAACTAGTATCTATAGGCTGTGCTATTGCATCGCATGTCCGTTTGTTCTGCACAGTGCAACGTGATATTATTGTGTCATATGCGCTGTGGAAGAGCATATGCAAACGTGATTGCATAGACCAGTGTTTCCCAACCTCGGTCCTCAAGGCACACTAACAGTCCTGGTTTTAGTGATATCCAGGCTTGAACACAGGTGACTTAATTAGTACCTCAGTTATTTTGATTTAACCATCTGTGCTGAAGCCTGGATATCACTAAAACCTGCACTGTTGGTGTGCCTTGAGGACCGTGGTTGTCTGCTATAAACAAAGGGGTTTTTCTTTGATAACGTTGGGAAATCTCCCTGGTGGGCTTCACTGGAAAGGGTGAAGGATAGTTATCTAATTTCTCTGTTTTTCACCCTACAAACAGTTCCAGTTGAAAGATACCAAAAAGGAATTTTTCGCTGCCTCTCTCAGTAAAATATTCCAAACAGAACTTCCACCGAAAGAAATTACGGTGCTGTAAATTCTGATAGAAGCCCTAAATTGGGTACATTGTGATCCGCTATCAACAGTGTATCGTTGTACTGGCCAACGTGGGCAGAGAGCGCGCAGAAGGCGCTCGGAGATACTTCCACTGTCTACTTATATTGAGTATTTTGGTGTTTGTGGGAATTTTTTTAAAGTTATTAAAAAAAGACCCACAAATATGGGAGCCAGTTGCTCAAGTGAGAGACGTTTAGACAGGGTTCAGGCAGAATTGTGGCCAAAAGGCTCAGCAAGGTTTATCATGTGTGAAAAATATGGTTCACACACAGAAGTTTTATGCAATGAGTGAGTATGTATGACTAACAAAGATAGGGTACCATTCCCTAGAGTGGGCAGCTTTGAACCAGGGGCACTGCAGAATGCAAGCAGTAAAATATGTCTTCTTAAACCCAGAAAACAAAGGTTTAGACATAATGAATGTTTAAATTTATGGCAACAAGAGGGGGATATGCAAAGGGAACAAATTCGCAAAACAGGTTCAAAACCTAGCGGGAATGAAAACACAAACACACCATTGTCGACACAGGTCAAAGGGGAAGAGATGGATACAGTCAATGGTATATCAGTAAATGATAGTAGTATGCAAAAACAATGTATTAACCCTAATTTTTGCAAGATGTATCCTGTTTTGAAGTCTTTTCAAGGTTATAGGTCACAAGAAGATGAAGGATCCTGCCAAACTGCAGCTCTCCTCCAAGCAGTCACCTTGCAGGAAACTCAGGTGGGGCCTGTCCAACCAGGTAGAGCAGTAACAATATTCCCCAATGAAAGAACTGGTGAGGTCACAGCTACCGGTAAGTGTGAGACAGTTCATTGCACAGAGACAACAACACCTCACAGTTAAAAGATTAGGAACGGATTGGTAGAATTACACCCTGTCTTGGAAACAGTAACTCCCAATGGGGGAACCGATAGTCAGGGAGTAGTCCTCACCAGGAATAATACAATGTATTGCCTGTGGCCCAGAGATGAGCTGCGATCAATCATTTCAGAATTCCCCGACCCTCGGAAGCATTTAGCCAGTTGTCAGAAATTTATCAGAGATCTGGGTAATGCGTATGAACTGACAAACAAACGCTGGCATATATTTTTGAAAGCATGCCTACCCCCTAATATTGACACCCAAAAATGTATCACTGATTTTAGGTTAGAGTCGGATAGTCTTATGACTGACAAACACAATCAGGAGAACTTAGAGCAAATTAACATGCAACTAGAGTTGTATTTCCCCACAACTGTTAAGTGGAGAAAAATTTTCTCCATAAAACAGAGGGAAAATGAAATGACATCTGAATATTTCCATCGGGCCCTGCAAATAATGGATAGATACATTGGGGTATCAGATACAGGGAACGATGCGAATTATAGGGATGTGGCTGTCTCTGTGCTAATGGACGGACTTAATAAGACAGTAAGGGACAGGGTACAAACATTCTTACCTGATTGGAGAGGGGCCACAGTAGCTTGTCTTAGAGAGTGCGCGATTAAACACCATAAGAATATTGCTAGGTGTAGAGAACTGCAGGAGCAGAGGCTGAGGATTGAAAGAATACAGGCTCTTACACCAAAGTCTCATCAGCCTAAACCCCAAAACCCTGGTGGTAAGAAAAAACAGAGAATATGTTATACTTGTAGGAAGGAAGGACATTTTGCTAGAGATTGTAAGAGTAGTAGAGCACATAGCCAATATAGACCCCTAGACAGAGAAAACAAGCCACGTTATTAAACACATAGTTGGGATCAAGGGACATA
Source organism: Pseudophryne corroboree (assembly GCF_028390025.1). Lineage (NCBI taxonomy): Eukaryota > Metazoa > Chordata > Amphibia > Anura > Myobatrachidae > Pseudophryne > Pseudophryne corroboree. Next base: position 37,581,735 of record NC_086447.1, on the reverse strand, counting down.
TAGTAAGGAATCACGAGCCATATAGAAAACACAGATTCGGTTAATGGGAAGAACAGAATAAATGCAACTTTACCCTTTTGACAGAACTTGCTGGGGTTAGGAGGAGGCCTCTAAACTTTTGCTTCTCTCTCCAGCAGAAGTGACCTCTAATTAACTTAACAGGAGTTTTGTTAGAGAGGGTATACATATTGAGTGCTCCCGCCCAGGAAGCACAAAGTATGTGGGATACCCACGAAGACTAATGTTGCATTTCACTGTTCTAGATTCATGTACATCAAAGGTAGAGGAAAATGTCTCGCTAAAATACCAGGTTCCCTATGAAGTTAGGACGGACAGGACACTGGATTGATGGCTGGGATAGTCCCAGTAAAGATACAACACACACAGAATTTTTTTAAGGGTAGTAGACCAAGTAGAAAGTCATTCCCCATAGTGCCCAATCCAGTTGGCAAATTTTATAAAATCCTCTTTTCCTCTACAAACTTATCTGTTACTAACCTCAATGTGATTTTTCTTCACAGTTTCGTCTTCATCTCTTACATTCACCTACAGGAGGGTGCAATACATGGACCCGATTACAGTTCAAACACTGCATGCCTAATTGGTCCTTCAGAGTTCTGCCCAAACCCAGTATAGCTCACCAGCACAATGTCACCAGTATTACTACAATGTGCCTGGTCATGCATAAAGGGTGGAGAATGAGAATACTGGTGAAAGGGAAACTGTGTACAGACATCGATATGCATGATAGTGTGACAGTCTGATGGTGAACGCAAATCTGACAAATTTTCTTTTTATTATTTCCCCTCTCTTTTCGCTTTCCACAGACGGTTTACATCACACAACTGATAACACACAACAGTTAAACAAAATGAAAAATATTTGTTTTCTTACAGAAAAGGGCGGTCTGGAGGTCTAGGTGTATGGCCAGGAGTCCCCAGAGCATATCTTCCAAGTCTAGCTGAGGCGGCACACGGTCTGACCCATCTGGGCAAAGAGGGTATGTGTAAGCTGGTGAGAGCCTACTGGTGTGCGCCAGGATTCTCTTCTCATGCAGGTAAGAGAGCAATGACATGTTTTACTTGCTTGAGGAAGAATATTGGAAAGTCAATACCAACAGAGCCATGCCATATCCCCCTGACAGACGGACCTTTTCAGGTAATACAAATCGATTTCATACAGTTACCACCCTGTAGGAATTTAAAATCTGTGTTAGTTTGTATTGATGTATTTTCCAACTGGGTAGAAGCATTCCCTGCTGCCACAAATACTGCTACATTCACTGCAAAGAAAATTGTGCAGGAATTTGTGTGTAGATATGGTATCCCTAGAATAATTGAAAGTGATAGTCTTTCAGGTCATGTACAAGCTGATGGGAATTAATAGCAAGCTGCATACTCCGTACCCTCCACAGGTGAGTGCAAAGGTGGAGAGAGTGAATAGCACAATTAAGAACAAGCTGAGCAAATTAATGGCTGAAGCTGGATTGTCGTGGCCAGAAGCTTTGCCACTAGTATTGTACAGCATCAGAACCACTCCCAGGTCTCCCCTTAACCTATCACCCTTTGAAATCCTTTTTGGTCGACAACCTCATGTAATGATAGACCCCCAGAATGATTTGAAATGTAATAATGAAGTGACTGTGAAATATTTGGTTGGGATGAGCCAGCAGCTGAGAAATCAGCAAAGAATTTTAAAGCTGGTGATTCCTGACCTACCGAACAGTAATTGTCATGACATTGAATCTGGGGATTATGTGATGATTCAAAATTTCTTACGCTCAGGTTGCTCATAGACAGGTGGGAAGGACCATATCAAGTTTTATTAACCAGTACAACAGCATTGAAGGTCGCCGAAAGAGAGACTTGGATCAACTCGTCCCACTGCAAGAAGGTCGCTGACCTGGAGAAAACTTGTGACAAAGAACAGAGTGTAGAGAATCTCGTATCACTGGATTGTCTGTTCCGGGAAATTTGAGAGGCAGGACTGTTGAAGGGCATCTGAGCACAGAGAGTAACAAGATCTAGAATGGTTGTCGTACCACTTTATTTTTTCACCTTCCCCTGCATTTTTCCTTTCTTTTCTCCATCTTATTTTCCTCCTTTCCCCTAATGAAATGGATCGATCACAAGAGACTGCGTTTCGGGTTCTGTTAGTAATTCTGGTTTTGATAAGGACAGTTTGTTTTGGTGAGGGTCCCTGAGAGGTCGAGCAGGGATCTGGAATGGGTTCTGATCTCAAGTATGAATTTGTAGGATCTCAAGATCAGCACATCATTTTAGTAAAGGCTGGCATCAGTAAGCGCCCTGGTAGTCAGGGAGCTCGGAGGCACCGTGAGGGGTTATTGTCTGATGAATATTGTATTTGTAGGAATTGTGAGACTATAGTTGAGGATGGGTGCATCCAGAGATGTCAGTCCAACCTTAATGTCGACATGGACCGTCATCCGTTGAGTGATTACCACTCACTAGTGGGTAAGGTCTTAAACCAGAAAGAATGCTGGGTGTGCTCACAGGTACCTCAAGGTCAGAACACGTCAGGATTAGTACCGTACCCTTTAGCAATAGATGAGGTACTCAAATTATGGGATGGGAGGCCGGTGGACAAGATATTCAATATTTCTAGGCTCCCTAGTTTGAAGCTCCACCAGTATCATGTAGATAGGTACTTATTGTGTTTTAATATTTCCAATTACCAAAAACCGGGAAATTGGGAAGTGACATGAAATAACCAGACAATGACCTTTTCACACAGCTGATAGGATACCCATAGACTCTGAACTTGTACGCCAAATAGCCAACAGTGGGAGGTATTTTTGGTATAGGTATACTCGTGGAAGCAAGACCATGTGGGTTGGAAAAGTATCGCCAGGGTATTGTGCTCATATCATCCAGCCCGATACTTGTACTGAGCAGATGGGAGAACTAGGGATTGGTTTCTTTACTTGGAAAATTTGTAATATGGTGATGTTATATTTTGTCCCCTATGTTCTCCCAGATGATGCCTATTTCATATGTGGGAGGAAGGTGTACAAGTGGCTCAGAGGGAATGTGTTATATTGGGAGATTACTGCCAGAGGTCATGACCATAACCCATGGTAAGATGAAAGACGTTCACCACAGTGCTCAGGCTCCTCATACTCATACTCACTATGAACACATCATCAAGAGACACCTCATAGATAGTACAGCGCATGCAGCCTTTGATTTGATCCACGAATCCACCGGGATTCAATTCCTTCTCGCATTATACATCACCCGTACTGCCAGAGGAATTATAAATTATAGGTATATCCATGCGCTAGCGAACTTGATAGATAATATCACTGAGATGTATGACGACACCTTAAGGCAGGGGTGGCCAGACTTTTGGAGTCGGTGATCTACTGTGAAAGCTAAAAAGCTTTTGTGATCTACCTAGGAGGAATAATAGCGCGCGCCGCAGGCGCGCGCGCAAAAAAAGGGGCGTGGCATAACAAAAAGTGGGCGTGCTATAACTAAAAATGGGCGTGGTATAACAAAAAAAAAGGGACGTAGCCTTGCTGCGCAGAGTGTAATGACTACCTCACGCAAAATAACACATTGGCCCCCACAGGTAAAAACCTCAAACACATATGCCCCCAGTGCCAGATACACATGCCCCCACAGTGCCAGATATGCCCCCACAGTGCCAGATACACATGCCCCCACAGTGCCATGTGCCCACAGTGCCAGATATGCCCCCACAGTGCCATGTGCCCGCAGAGCCAGATATGCCCAGTGCCACATATGACCCCACAGTGCCAGATATGCCCCCACACTGCCAGATACAGATATGCCCCCACAGTGCCATGTGCCCACAGAGCCAGATATGCCCAGTGCCACATATGACCCCACAGTGCCAGATACAGATATGCCCCCACAGCGCCAGATTACAGATATGCCCCCACAGTGCCAGATATGCCCCCACAGTGCCATGTGCCCGCAGTGCCAGATATTCCCCCAGTGCCACACATGACCCCACAGTGCCAGACATGCCCCCACAGTGTCATGTGCCCGCAGAGACAGATATGCCCCCAGTGCCACACACGACCCCAAAGTGCCAGACATGCCCCCACAGTGCCAGATATGCCCCCAGTGCCAGATATGCCCCCACAGTGCCATGTGCCCGCAGAGCCAGATATTCCCCCAGTGCCACACATGACCCCACAGTGCCAGACATGCCCCCACAGTACCAGATATGCCCCCACAGTGCCATGTGCCCGCAGAGCCAGATATGCCCCCAGTGCCACACATGACCCCACAGTGCCAGACATGCCCCACAGTGCCAGATATGCCCCCAGTGCCAGATATGCCCCCACAGTGCCATGTGCCCGCAGAGCCAGATATTCCCCCAGTGCCACACATGACCCCACAGTGCCAGACATGCCCCCACAGTGCCATGTGCCCGCAGAGCCAGATATGCCCCCAGTGCCACACATGACCCCACAGTGCCAGACATGCCCCACAGTGCCAGATATGCCCCCAGTGCCAGATATGCCCCCACAGTGCCATGTGCCCGCAGAGCCAGATATTCCCCCAGTGCCACACATGACCCCACAGTGCCAGACATGCCCCCACAGTGCCATGTGCCCGCAGAGCCAGATATGCCCCCAGTGCCACACATGACCCCACAGTGCCAGACATGCCCCACAGTGCCAGATATGCCCCCAGTGCCATATATGCCCCCACAGTGCCATGTGCCCGCAGAGCCAGATATTCCCCCAGTGCCACACATGACCCCACAGTGCCACACATGCCCCCACAGTGCCATGTGCCCGCAGAGCCGGATATGCCCCCAGTGCCAAACATGACCCCACAGTGCCAGACATGCCCCACAGTGCCAGATATGCCCCAACAGTACCAGATATGCCCCCACAGTGCCATGTGTCTGCAGAGCCAGATATTCCCCCAGTGCCAGACATGTATAGATTATAGAACAGCTCACCGTTGGTGTGTGGTGAGCGCAGCGCGCGCCTCTCCTGCCTGCTGCTCCCGTTCTGCCTCCTCAGTCTGACGGCAGCGTGTATGGCTCAAATCAGGTGCCGGTCCGCGAGCTCTCATTGGCTAACGAACCGGCACCTGATTTGAGCTATACACTCGGCCGTCAGACTGTGAGGAGACAGAGCGGGAGCGGAGGGCAGGAGAGGCGCGGCTTCGGGTGGCTGGGCGGCGGATCGCGATCGACTGGTCGCATGTCCGCGATCGACCAGTCGATCGCGATCGACTGTTTGGCCACCACTGCCTTAAGGTATATGGGAAGGGAGTTACAAGCTTACAAGAAGGAACTGATTCAGCACAGGATGGTCCTTAATTATATCACAGCCGTGACAGGTGGGTACTCAGGGCCGGATTAACAATGGGGCGGATGGAGCTGCAGCTCCATGCCCCCCATTGAAAATAGGCCCAGAGAGTTCCCTGCAGCGCAGTGCTGACAGGAGAAAAAACTTTTCTCCGGTCATCACTCAAATGCAAATGCCTCCCTGTCCCTCCTCCCTCCCGGCCAAGGTTCCTCCTATTCCCTTCAGACCACCAGCAGCAGTGCACTCGACTCTCCCCCTGTGTTGCCTCTTGCAGGAAGCTCAAAACCCCGGTATTTGCTAAGCCCCGCCCCGACCGCGATAAGCCCCGCCCCCTCTGCAGCCTGAACGAAGCTGTACTTCCTCAGACTGCCAAAGACTCTACTCCAATGGTATCCAAAGCTTTACCTGGGTGCACCTGATTCCATAATTCCATTCACATAAAGCATGGACCCCCCTCCCCCGCACGGGTAACCCGAAGCTCCGCCCACATGCCTGACTAGCCCCGCCCCTTGAAGTCAGCCACGTGTCTCTTTGCAGAGTGCAACCTCTCCATACAGAAGCCTCTGTGACCACTGCAGCTGATCTGTAAGTAAAGTCTGCGCTGCAGGGCAGACACATATGTATAACAATAAATTATTTGTTTAAGTACTATGGTGTGGCATAATGTGTGTATGGGGGCACTGCAATACCAGGGGGGCAGTGTTGATATGAGGGCCCCCTCTCTTAGGTGCCCCCCAAAGGCTTAATCCGTCCCTGCCAGTGACCACTGTATCTCCGCAACAGCACGCTGCTCGCTGCTGCTGCAGTGACATTACCTGAACCCAGAGAAGGCCACCTGTGCAGTGAGACGACTCCCTACAGTGACCACTGACCTAATACAGTGTAGCAGCGGCGCTCCCGCAAACTCCCGATATACCCGGGCTGACTCCCCCCAGAGGTAACTTCTGGCCCAGTGTCCATTTTACAGTACAGCTTACCAGTGGCGGATTTAGCGGGGGGCAATTAGGGCGAACGCCCCCCCCTACATATACCGGCAGCGGGATGGAGGCCGGGTCCCGCTGCGGTATTGGGAACGGGTTGGAGAGCGGTGCAGCGTGGCGGGGGGCGAGGAGAGAGAGGAGCATCCTGACGCTCGTACAGCGACCTCTGTTCTGAGCACGCCCCCTCCTCCCTGTACGCGCGTCAGGACGCTCTCTCTCTGTCTTCGTCCTCCGCCGCTCTGCACCGCTCGGCTCCGCTCGGCACCCGTTCCCAATATCGCGGCGGGACCCGGCCTCCATCTATGAGTAGGTGTGTGTGTGTGTCTGTGCCTGTGCGTGTGTGTGTGTCTGTGTGTGTCCCATTTCTCCCCCCACCCCTCTCTTCTCTCTGCATTATGTCCCTGCATTATTTTGCCTCATTCAGCGTGCTATAATGTGCACTTCGCCTCATTCGGCTCATTCAGTGTGCTATAACGTGAATTTTGGCTCATACAGTGTGCTATAACGTTGGCTCATACAGTGTGCTATAACGTGAATTTTGGCTCATACAGTGTGCTATAACGTTGGCTCATACAGTGTGCTATAACGTTGGCTCATACAGTGTGCTATAACGTTGGCTCATACAGTGTGCTATAACGTGAATTTTGGCTCATACAGTGTGCTATAACGTGAATTTTGCCTCATACAGTGTGCTATAACGTTGGCTCATACAGTGTGCTATAACGTTGGCTCATACAGTGTGCTATAACGTTGGCTCATACAGTGTGCTATAACGTTGGCTCATACAGTGTGCTATAACGTTGGCTCATACAGTGTGCTATAACGTGAATTTTGGCTCATACAGTGTGCTATAACGTGAATTTTGCCTCATTCTGCGTGCTATAATGTGCACTTCGCCTCATTCGGCTAATTCAGTGTGCTATAACGTGAATTTTGGCTCATACAGTGTGCTATAACGTTGGCTCATACAGTGTGCTATAACGTGAATTTTGGCTCATACAGTGTGCTATAAAGTTGGCTTATACAGTGTGCTGTAACGTGAATTTTGGCTCATACAGTGTGCTATAACATTGGCTCATACAGTGTGCTATAACGTTGACTCATACAGTGTGCTATAAAGTGAATTTTGGCTCATACAGTGTGCTATAACGTGAATTTCGGCTCATACAGTGTGCTACAATGTGAATTTCAGCTCATTCAGTGTGCTACAATGTGAATTTCGGCTCATTCAGTGTGCTACAATGTGAATGTCGGCTCATTCAGTGTGCTACGATGTGAATATCAGCTCATTCAGTGTGCTACAATGTGAATTTCGGCTCATTCAGTGTGCTATAATGTGAATTTCGGCTCATTCAGTGTGCTACAATGTGAATGTCGGCTCATTCAGTGTGCTACGATGTGAATTTCGGCTCATTCAGTGTGCTATGATGTGAATTTCGGCTCATTCAGTGTGCTACAATGTGAATTTCGGCTCATTCAGTGTGCTGTAGAAACAGAATTTGTCGGCAGATAAGAACCACTTGGCCCATCTAGTCTGCCCCTTTTTTTTTTTTCATTATTTTTCTCTCTAACCTTACCTGATCCTTATTTCTTTGTAAGAATATCCTTATGTCTATCCCATGCATGTTTAAATTGCCCTACTGTCTTATCCTCTACCACCCCTGATGGAAGGACTGGCGATTCTCCAGTCTGTATCACCAGTGCGCAGGGTTCTCTCCACTTACTGGCAACATTTTATTAGTAATGGCAACAATAGGAAATTTTAGAAGCGAACGGGAAGGGCTATGATTAGGGGGAGGAGTCATAATTCTTAAACCGCCCCCCCCCTAAATGTTAAGTCTAGATCCGCCACTGCAGCTTACTGCTCAGGCAGCCACTGTCAGAAGGAGGATGTCAGTCACTCCCTCAACCCTCGCACACCCTGTTGGAGCCATCCCCTGCCGGAAGGCGGATGACGGCACTCCTCAACCTTGATCCTATCCAACCCCGCACTGGAGGTAAGCATTGCAGCCTTGCATATTCCCCCTTTTCTTGTATTGATAAGTGCCCCACAGGTTGTTGCCCAGAGGCCACACAAACCTTAAACCGTCCATGAAGGTAGTGCAGTATTGTGGTGTGGGGAGGTAGATGTAGTGCTGGAATGTAGTCTGGCGACCAGTGAAATAGTGTGGAGATGTAGTGTGGGGAGTTAGCTTAGTTATATACTGCAGGGATATAGTGTGGGGTAGCATAGTGATATACCGCAGGGATGTAGTGTGGGGAGGTAGTGTAGTGATGTACCACAGGGATGTAGTATGGGGAAGTAGTGTAGTGATATATGGCAGGGATGTAGTGTGGGGAGGCAACATAGTGATATGCTGCAGAGATGTAGTGTGGGAAAGTAGTGTAGTGATATATGGCAGGGATGTAGTGTGGGGAAGTAGCGTAGTGATATACGGCAGAGATGTAGGGTGGGGAAGTAGCGTAGTGATATATGGCGGGATGCAATGTGGGGAAGTAGCGTATTGATATACGGCAGGGATGTAGTGTTGGGAGGTAGAATAGTGATATACATCAGGGATGTAGTCTGGGGAGATAGCACAGTGATATACTGCAGGGATGTAATGTGGGGAAGTAGCGTATTGATATACCGCAGGGATGTAGTGTGGGGAGCTAGCGTAGTAATATACCGCAGGGATGTAATGTGGAGAAGTAGCGTAGTGATATATGGCAGGGATGTAGTGTGGGAAAGTAGCGTATTTATATACGGCAGGGATGTAGTGTGTGGAGGTAGCACAGTGATATATGTTAGGGATGTAGTGTGGGGAGTTAGTATATTGATATACTGCAGGGATGCAATGTGGGGAAGTAGCGTATTGATATACCGCAGGGATGAAGTGTGGGGAGCTAGCGTAGTGATATACCGCAGGGATGTAGTGTGGGGAAGTAGCGTAGTGATATAAGGCAGGGATGTAGTGTGTGGAGGTAACACAGTGATATATGTTAGGGATGTAGTGTGGGGAGTTAGTATATTGATATACAGCAGGGATGTAGTGTGGGGAGGTAGAACAGTGATATACAGCAGGGATGTAGTGTGGGGAGGTAGTATATTGATATACGGCAGGGATGTAGTGTGGTGAGGTAGTATGGGGAGGTAGCATAGTGATATACGGCAGGGATGTAGTGTTGGGAGTTAGTGTGGTAATGTAGCATAGTGAGATACGGCGGGGCGGTAGCATAGTGATGTAGTGTGGGGGGGTATAGTGTGGAGATGTAGTGTGGTGAGGTAACAGTAAAATATGGTGGGGAGGTAGCATAGTTATGTAGTGTGGGGAGGTAGCATAGTGATGTAGTGTGTGGGTGTATAGTGTGGAGATGTAGTGTGGTGAGGTAGCATAGTGTTATACGGTGGGGAGGTAGCATAGTGATGTAGTGTGGGGAGGTATAGTGTGGAGATGTAGTGTGGTGAGGTAGCATAGTGTTATATGGTGGGGAGGTAGCATAGTGATGTAGTGTGGGGAGGTATAGTGTGGAGATGTAGTGTGGTGAGGTAACAGTGATATACGGTGGGGAGGTAGCATAGTGATGTAGTGTGGGGAGGTATAGTGTGGAGATGTAGTGTGGGGAGGTAGCATAGTGATGTAGTGTGGGGAGGTAGCATAGTGATGTAGTGTGGGGAGGTATAGTGTGGAGATGTAGTGTGGTGAGGTAGCATAGTGTTATACGGTGGGGAGGTAGCATAGTGATGTAGTGTGGGGAGGTATAGTGTGGAGATGTAGTGTGGTGAGGTAACAGTTATGTAGTGTGAGGAGGTAGCACAGTGATGTAGTGTGGGGAGGTATAGTGTGGAGATGTAGTGTGGGGAGGTAGCATAGTGATGTAGTGTGGGGAGGTAGCATAGTGATGTAGTGTGGGGAGGTATAGTGTGGAGATGTAGTGTGGTGAGGTAGCATAGTGTTATACGGTGGGGAGGTAGCATAGTGATGTAGTGTGGGGAGGTATAGTGTGGAGATGTAGTGTGGTGAGGTAACAGTTATGTAGTGTGAGGAGGTAGCACAGTGATGTAGTGTGGGGAGGTATAGTGTGGAGATGTAGTGTGATGAGGTAGCATAGTGATATACAGTGGGGAGGTAGCATAGTGATGTAGTGTGGGGAGGTATAGTGTGGAGATGTAGTGTGGTGAGGTAGCATAGTGATATACAGTGGGGAGGTAGCATAGTGATGTAGTGTGGGGAGGTATAGTGTGGAGATGTAGTGTGGTGAGGTAGCATAGTGTTATACGGTGGGGAGGTAGCATATTGATGTAGTGTGTGGGTGTATAGTGTGGAGATGTAGTGTGGTGAGGTAACAGTGATGTAGTGTGAGGAGGTAGAACAGTGATGTAGTGTGGGGAGGTATAGTGTGGAGATGTAGTGTGGTGAGGTAGCATAGGGTTATACGGTGGGGAGGTAGCATAGTGATGTAGTGTGGGGAGGTATAGTGTGGAGATGTAGTGTGGTGAGGTAGCATAGTGTTATACGGTGGGGAGGTAGCATAGTGATGTAGTGTGGGGTGGTATAGTGTGGAGATGTAGTGTGGTGAGGTTGCATAGTGATATACGGTGGGGAGGTAGCATAGTGATGTAGTGTGTGGGTGTATAGTGTGGAGATGTAGTGTGGTGAGGTAGCATAGTGATATACGGTGGGGAGGTAGCATATTGATGTAGTGTGGGGAGGTATAGTGTGGAGATGTAGTGTGGTGAGCTTACATAGTGTTATACGGTGGGGAGGTAGCATAGTGATGTAGTGTGGGGAGGTATAGTGTGGAGATGTAATGTGGTGAGGTAACAGTGATATACGGTGGGGAGGTAGCATAGTGATGTAGTGTGGGGAGGTATAGTGTGGAGATGTAGTGTGGTGAGGTAACAGTGATGTAGTGTGAGGAGGTAGCACAGTGATGTAGTGTGGGGAGGTATAGTGTGGAGATGTAGTGTGGTGAGGTAGCATAGTGTTATACGGTGGGGAGGTAGCATAGTGATGTATTGTGGGGAGGTATAGTGTAGAGATGTAGTGTGGTGAGGTAACAGTGATATACGGTGGGGAGATAGCATAGTGATGTAGTGTGGGGAGGTATAGTGTGGAGATGTAGTGTGGTGAGGTAACAGTGATATACGGTGGGGAGGTAGCATAGTGATGTAGTGTGGGGAGATATAGTGTGGAGATGTAGTGTGGTGAGGTAGCATAGTGTTATACGGTGGGGAGGTAGCATAGTGATGTAGTGTGGGGAGGTATAGTGTGGAGATTTAGTGTGGTGAGGTAGCATAGTGATATACAGTGGGGAGGTAGCATAGTGATGTAGTGTGGGGAGGTATAGTGTGGAGATGTAGTGTGGTGAGGTAGCATAGGGTTATACGGTGGGGAGGTAACATAGTGATGTAGTGTGGGGAGGTATAGTGTGGAGATGTAGTGTGGTGAGGTAGCATAGTGTTATACGGTGGGGAGGTAGCATAGTTATGTAGTGTGGGGTGGTATAGTGTGGAGATGTAGTGTGGTGAGGTAGCATAGTGATATACAGTGGGGAGGTAGCATAGTGATGTAGTGTGGGGAGGTATAGTGTGGAGATGTAGTGTGGTGAGGTAACAGTGATATACGGTGGGGAGGTAGCATAGTGATGTAGTGTGGGGAGATATAGTATGGAGATGTAGTGTGGTGAGGTAGCATAGTGTTATACGGTGGGGAGGTAGCATAGTGATGTAGTGTGGGGAGGTATAGTGTGGAGATGTAGTGTGGTGAGGTAGCATAGGGTTATACGGTGGGGAGGTAACATAGTGATGTAGTGTGGGGAGGTATAGTGTGGAGATGTAGTGTGGTGAGGTAGCATAGTGTTATATGGTGGGGAGGTACCATAGTTATGTAGTGTGGGGTGGTATAGTGTGGAGATGTAGTGTGGTGAGGTAGCATAGTGATATACAGTGGGGAGGTAGCATAGTGATGTAGTGTGGGGAGGTGTAGTGTGGTGAGGTAGCATAGTGTTATACGGTGTGGAGGTAGCATAGTGATGTAGTGTGGGGAGGTATAGTGTGGAGATGTAGTGTGGTGAGGTAGCAGTGATGTAGTGTGAGGAGGTAGCATAGTGATGTAGTGTGGGTAGGTATAGTGTGGAGATGTAGTGTGGTGAGGAAGCATAGTGTTATACGGTGGGGAGGTAGCATAGTGATGTAGTGTGGGGTGGTATAGTGTGGAGATGTAGTGTGGTGAGGTAGCATAGTGATATACGGTGGGGAGGTAGCATAGTGATGTAGTGTGGGGAGGTATAGTGTGGAGATGTAGTGTGGTGAGGTAGCATAGTGTTATATGGTGTGGAGGTAGCATAGTGATGTATTGTGGGGAGGTATAGCGTAGAGATGTAGTGTGGTGAGGTAACAGTGATATACGGTGGTGAGGTAGCATAGTGATGTAGTGTGGGGAGGTATAGTGTGGAGATGTAGTGTGGTGAGGTAACAGTGATGTAGTGTGAGGAGGTAGCACAGTGATGTAGTGTGGGGAGGTATAGTGTGGAGATGTAGTGTGGTGAGGTAGCATAGTGTTATACGGTGGGGAGGTAGCATAGTGATGTAGTGTGGGGAGGTATAATGTGGAGATGTAGTGTGGTGAGGTAGCATAGTGATATACAGTGGGGAGGTAGCATAGTGATGTAGTGTGGGGAGATATAGTGTGGACATGTAGTGTGGTGAAGTAGCATAGTGATATACGGTGGGGAGATAGCATAGTGATGTAGTGTGGAGATGTAGTGTGAATAGGTAGCATAGTGATGTACTGTGGGAAGTAGTTTGGGGAGGTAGAAATATTGATGTAGTGTGGGGAGGTAGTGTAGTGATATAGTATGTCACCACACACCCATGCCTTCCTGGAAGAATTTATCTACGGCGCTGATCACACTACCTGCCACGGCACATAGTAGGCCCTTCCTAAATTTCAGCTCCAGGCCCACGTGGACCTTAATCTGGCACTGTGGGTACTGTGTTATTCTGGAAACACAATATGGTGTGAAGTGCTGTACGTATATTACAAACAGCACTGATGACCCCACGGAGATCATCGATCAAAAGATGGACGATATCTTGCAGTTGAAGTGGGAGTTTAGGAGGAAGCACAACCTTACCTTAGCGACTGTGAGTAATGAACTGACCGGCTGGGTCTCATGGTTGAACCCACGAAATTGGTTCTCAGGTTTAGGAGAGTGGGCTCAAAATGTCATCATGAGTGTAGGGAAGTTTCTCCTTTGTATCCTGGGAGTCGTCATAATTATTGGTTCGATTTTTAGGTATGTTCGAATTCTGACGCGGCGCAAGCACGGCACAAAGTTGATGAGTATAAGGAGTGAGGGCGATGTTTTCGCAGCAGATTTAATTTATGACCCATCCATGGAGACAGTGTTATGATAAGGATTGCAAATGAATTTCATGGCCTGTTTCTTTCACCCGTTTTTCTTTTGTTTCCCCTCTGCCCAGATACGTCCATCCAGAAAAGACATCAACCCTACCCAAAATGTTTATGTGAATGTATTTTAGATATGTGTCTTATTTTCATCTCTTCAACCTCCAGTTAACAGCACACATAGTCAACAGGTGATATCCACATATACTAGCACTCACATATGTTTCCCCCTCCATTTATCATCAACTAATTTGTTTTAAAAAGAAGCTGAAAAGAGCTCGGTAGTGTTTGTTGGCCCATTTACAGACCCTTAATACGGGATGAGAAGGACTTAATGTATACTTCGCAATACCTCGAAGCTTATTTAGAACATATACGGCACGATGATACATGCCCCTCAGACATGGATTCATACATACATGCTTCCTGCTATCCCACTAGGTTATACATTTCCCACATACAACTCTCCCCGACCATCCAAACTTCTGTAGATATTGTATAGATATTTTTCTGTTTTGTGATTAGATAGTGGCAGTTATTGGTGACTGCCAAAGGGTGGAGTGTCAAAGTCGAAAAATATTGCAGTACACACTTTACGTACAAACTAGACACAGATGGCCTCCGCGCGTGTACTTGTTCTGCCGTGCATGCACATATCCGCAATTGGCGTATGGTCGCTCCCACAGTCCTGCGCATTAGTGTGTGGTATGGGTATTTACGGTAGAGTTTGTGAACACATGGAAAGCTATCAAAACACATTACATATTTAATCCAAATAGTGCACCATGTACACATAGCCTCCCTGCACCGCATCAGAAAGTAACAGCAGTTAAAATGGTAACAGAACAAAGGGATTCACCATTACAGGATAGGAGGAGAAAGAACAAGGTTATAAGGTGGTGTTTGGTATCCAGCTGTAGGGTATTTTAAGGGTAACATTCCAGTGTTGGTTTGAGAAAGATTGCATGTTCCTGCCGATAGTTATGTGCAGGAGCAGAATATAGATATAAACTGTATTTACTGTACATTATGTATGCGGCGGGAATCCAGAGGAGACCACCCACAAGAGCAGTTGGAACAGATATCGCCCACCTATTCAAACCGACCTATGACCTCTCCTGTACTGTAAATGACCATCCCTGTGTCCAATGGACAAAGAGATTACAGTATCAATTGTGTTAAGTTTTGGATGAATTGTATAAAGAGAGGCTGCTGCAGGCCTGGTCAGACACAAGACCGGGAAGCGCAGGTGAAACCAAAAGTATGTACCATTGACTGTAGCCATTATTCTGTTGTATTGTATCATATTGTTTATATTTTAACACCCTTTCCATAAACCCAGCATTTTAAATAGCAAACCGGTGTTTTTTCCTTACCCTGCTAAGGTTTAAAGGTTTATTGCTATCGCTTGCATTGTTGTTAAGGGTTTGCGGTGTATCTCTGGGTGTGTACGCGCTGTGTGTACTTTGTACCATCAGTGCGGCTTTTGTATGCAAAGTCCGTACACAGTACGTGACTGTACGCTAACAGCGTAAAAAGTACGTAGAGTGTGTATTAAGTGTAGCAGCCGCAGCAGCTCCATGGTAAAGTATATTTAAAGTGTGTTTAAGTTATAGATTTTCATTCCTGTATATAAATAAGCATTCTCAGTTCCTAAAAAGGTCCCTATATTTCCCGAGTTTAGTTCTTATATTTCCAGAGTGAGTCTGTTTAATGTGCCACTCTGAGGAACTGGGAGATGATACAGGGAGACAGAGCCGGATTAAGGCTATAGGGGGCCCGGGGGAACTTCAGACAATGGGGTCCCTAATAAAGAGGCAGGCATTTGAATTTTAAATATATATATACATATATATATATATATATATATATATATACCAAAGTAAGTGAAGTGGCACTCACTATATAATCAATGTCGTCTGCTGGGGTGTCCCAATTCCAGAGAAAAACTTGCATCCACAAGGTCCCACAATATATCCAATTGTAAAGAAGGCACTCACCAGACTGGTATTGAAATGCAAAAGACGTTTATCAAATTTCACATCAGCGACTTATTCATGGTTGGTCGACGTTTCGGTCCCAAGCCGGACCTTTTTCCAGACCAGTATGCACAATCGTCAGAATCACATACCTAATGACCATCAGTGTGGAACTACAAATACCCAACCAAAGCCCGCCCATCTGTCTATTAACCAATTGCGGTCATTCAAATTTAATCAGGTATACTACTTGCTAAACACACACAGATCAGGTCACTGCACATATTAGTACATAACTTATATCAACAGTAACGCACATGACAAGTGTAGATCTATAGATTTTAAGCGCTCACCCTCTCCCTGCAGGTATCGGTGCCGCAGGTGGAACGCACGCCGTCAGTGACCCGCATGTCACTTCCGCCTCAATTAAGTAACAGGCTACTACTTCCGGCCTCGCGGTATCACACTGAATGCTCAGTGGAACGCACAGCGCAGCTGACACGCAAGGCGCTTCCGCCTTCAAACGTGAAGTCATTATGGGAGGAAAATCGGATCACGGAGCGCAGCATGACTGTGCTAATATACAGAAAAACTAACATCATCAATTACTGAAATAAAGATAAAGTGACAAGTAAAATGTGTGTGGTTATATGGTGAAAGTGACATGAACACTAGAGATTTAAAGTGGGGCAGCTTGGGTAGGTATCAGGAGCTCCACACCGGATAAATACAGCATAATAGAAAACTGATGTAGATATACCTACACATATACTGACAAAACTTATAACACCTAACTAAAACTAACATAACAAACAACACATTAAAAACCTATTTAGTGGGACTGAAAAGCTGGATAGCCATGATGGACACCCATGAATGTAAACCATGTAGATTATTCTCATGATGAACTATATCCACATTATCTTATGTTCAGAGAAAAACACTAAGATGGTTCTGTTCATTCAGCCCTCTTGGAGATACGGTGCCCAGGTAGTGTATCCAGTACGCCTCTCTTTTTAATAATAATGCGCCTCTATCACCTCCCCGTGGGGGTGGTGGGATCCAATCGATAATCATATGCCGTAATGTGGCTACTTGATGTTTGAACTGCATGAAATGGAGTGCCACAGGTTTGTCCGTCTTACCGCTGGTGAGTGCCAACTGTATTGAGGATCTATGTTGGTTGATCCGTTCACGGTAAGTTCTGATGGTTTTCCCCACGTACATTTTCCCACATGGGCATGTGAGATAATAGACCACATGATCCATCAGACATGTTAGATGGTGTCGTAACTCAATCTTGGTACCATACAGTGGGTGATTGAAAAAGCGTCCAGTTATCATGGCTCTGCAGGTCATGCATTTCAGGCACTTAAAGCAACCTGGATTCACATTTAACCAGGTAGTGCCGGAAGTCGTCGTCAG
This sequence comes from Pseudophryne corroboree, assembly GCF_028390025.1. Taxonomy (NCBI): domain Eukaryota; kingdom Metazoa; phylum Chordata; class Amphibia; order Anura; family Myobatrachidae; genus Pseudophryne; species Pseudophryne corroboree. The sequence goes on along the minus strand of NC_086447.1, from coordinate 37,564,637 downwards.
TCGCATGGTTGGTCTCATCAGCATGTCCTTAAGGACATGCCGATGAGACCAACCATGCGACCGACGACGACTTCCGGCACTACCTGGTTAAATGTGAATCCAGGTTGCTTTAAGTGCCTGAAATGCATGACCTGCAGAGCCATGATAACTGGACGCTTTTTCAATCACCCACTGTATGGTACCAAGATTGAGTTACGACACCATCTAACATGTCTGATGGATCATGTGGTCTATTATCTCACATGCCCATGTGGGAAAATGTACGTGGGGAAAACCATCAGAACTTACCGTGAACGGATCAACCAACATAGATCCTCAATACAGTGGGCACTCACCAGCGGTAAGACGGACAAACCTGTGGCACTCCATTTCATGCAGTTCAAACATCAAGTAGCCACATTACGGCATATGATTATCGATTGGATCCCACCACCCCCACGGGGAGGTGATAGAGGCGCATTATTATTAAAAAGAGAGGCGTACTGGATACACTACCTGGGCACCGTATCTCCAAGAGGGCTGAATGAACAGAACCATCTTAGTGTTTTTCTCTGAACATAAGATAATGTGGATATAGTTCATCATGAGAATAATCTACATGGTTTACATTCATGGGTGTCCATCATGGCTATCCAGCTTTTCAGTCCCACTAAATAGGTTTTTAATGTGTTGTTTGTTATGTTAGTTTTAGTTAGGTGTTATAAGTTTTGTCAGTATATGTGTAGGTATATCTACATCAGTTTTCTATTATGCTGTATTTATCCGGTGTGGAGCTCCTGATACCTACCCAAGCTGCCCCACTTTAAATCTCTAGTGTTCATGTCACTTTTACCATATAACCACACACATTTTACTTGTCACTTTATCTTTATTTCAGTAATTGATGATGTTAGTTTTTCTGTATATTAGCACAGTCATGCTGCGCTCCGTGATCCGATTTTCCTCCCATAATGACTTCACGTTTGAAGGCGGAAGCGCCTTGCGTGTCAGCTGCGCTGTGCGTTCCACTGAGCATTCAGTGTGATACCGCGAGGCCGGAAGTAGTAGCCTGTTACTTAATTGAGGCGGAAGTGACATGCGGGTCACTGACGGCGTGCGTTCCACCTGCGGCACCGATACCTGCAGGGAGAGGGTGAGCGCTTAAAATCTATAGATCTACACTTGTCATGTGCGTTACTGTTGATATAAGTTATGTACTAATATGTGCAGTGACCTGATCTGTGTGTGTTTAGCAAGTAGTATACCTGATTAAATTTGAATGACCGCAATTGGTTAATAGACAGATGGGCGGGCTTTGGTTGGGTATTTGTAGTTCCACACTGATGGTCATTAGGTATGTGATTCTGACGATTGTGCATACTGGTCTGGAAAAAGGTCCGGCTTGGGACCGAAACGTCGACCAACCATGAATAAGTCGCTGATGTGAAATTTGATAAACGTCTTTTGCATTTCAATACCAGTCTGGTGAGTGCCTTCTTTACAATTGGATATATATATATATATATATATATATATACACAATGTGTTGTTGAATACTTGCACACTCCAATATTCCAGCATTTATGGTGCTCCTTTAAGTCTGTTCCATTAGGATCCAGATAAGTATAAAAATTTGCAGAGAAAGGGCACTCAATTAAACATACAATTGAACTTTTATTATCACCCACATTTGGGAATACTGGTGAATGAACAAACCACGGTGGCTCAGTTTAGAATATCAGAAAAATAGTTCCAAAAAGTGTGGCATCATCAGTGCCTACATAATATTTCCATCGCAATGTATCACAGGAGCAAAAAATAGATGACTTAGCTGTCCGTCGACCTCAGTCACTAAATGACCATTCAAGACCATCACATCATGTCACTGTCACCATGCTTAGTGTAGAACCATCCGTGCATGAACACAACCACATCAAACTTAAATACCCTCTATCAAATACTTACAGGTGAGCTGGCCATCCGTCCCACATTGTCCAGTGTGCATTTCACCCGTCTACGCCTGCGCTACAGTCTGCTCCACCCCTTCAGTGTTGCGTTTCACTGAATCAATGACTTCCTGATTATGCGCCTCAATTCACGCTACGTCACTTCCGGTGACATGCGTTGGGCGCACCCATAGCAGGAACTAAATCTCAGTCGTTGCCATGGAAACGGGGTGCCGTGAGCATCAGGTTTTAACCCGCACATCACTGTCCCGTATTTCATGTCACAAGCTGAGTGTCATATATTGTACTCATGTTAAAGGTGCTTATATATTCTTCAGTGAGCTACTAATAATGTTAGAGCATTATTAAGGGGTCATGCAGAAAAATCAAAATGTAAAATGTAACGCAGACTGGGGTCACACTGGCCTTAGGGTCATCAGAGGCTTATTATACCAATCTCAGATGCAATCAAATGTTGCCATTCAGTAAATAATAGATGTGGCTGTAATCATACACCGAGGGTCACACCTTCAGTGCTCATAACCAATTGCCCCCCGCAATCCTGACCAACATATATATTTTGGTTCAAACAATTACAAAAACTACCTATATATAAACTAATGAAATCACACTGGAAGATCTTTTTGTTAAAAAACACTACATAGCCCATAGTACGGAGCACCGTATCACTGACAGGCATACCCCAAGACAAACGTAAATACACAAAAATAAACCGGTTTCAATTAATCAGTATAAGTCCGATTTGTTCTTATAAAAAACACTTCATGTTGATGATGTTCTCATTTAAACCCCTGGGAACCTTGGTGCCAAGCTTATATATCCATCTGGATTCATTTTGAAGAAGTTTCCTACCACGGTCACCACCCTTTGCCAATTTAGGAACATGATCTATAATCATACATTTGAGTGTTGCCAATTGGTGTCCATTGGTCAAAAAATGCAGAGCCACCGGCTTGTCGCTCTGTTTTTTTATGAATGCTTGCCGAATAGAAAGTCTATGGTTTGCCATTCTTTCCCTAAATGTGGTGGTGGTCTTTCCCAAATAATAGAGTCCACAAGGACACATCAGAATGTAAATCACATAGTCTGAGGTGCAAGTGACATGATGCCTGATGGCAATTCTCTGACCAGTATGGGGGTGGGAGAACGTTTTGCCATTAAGCATACTGTTGCAAGTTGTACACCCTAGGCATTGAAAACAACTAAGTCTGCAGGTCCTAAGCCAAGTGGTCTTAGATTTGTCAAAATTCTTCATTGGCTGCATGAAAAGCTGCTTCAAATTCGGTTCACGTGCAAATGATATTAACGGTTTCTTTGTTATATTCTTAAACGTAGTATCAGTGGCAATAATTGGCCAATGTTTTCTCACCGAATGTGCAAATGCCGGGGCTTTCACATCATACTGTGTAGTAATAACCATTTTCTCATTCTTCCGTGTTTTGGGCTTACTCTCCTCATGGTTATAGATGTATCTAGCCCTCTTTAATGCCTTTTTCATCAAGTGTTTGCCATAGCCTCTCTGTTCAAATCTGGACACCATTTCGACAAGTTGTTGTTCTCTTAGCTCACTCTCTGAATTATTACGCATTACACGAAGAAACTGTGAGATGGGTAGTCCATTCTTAAGTGCCCTGGGGTGGTGACTAGTAGAGTGTAAAAAAGTGTTCCTGTCAGTATTCTTCCGATACAGGGTGGTTCCTAATGAGCCCTCCTTTTTAAATATACACACATCTAAAAATTCTATTTGGTCGGTCTGAATGTTGTGTGTAAAACGGATTGGACTGGCCAGCCCATTCAATTCCGCTACCATCTGCACAAAGCTATCTAGAGTGTTACCCCAAACTATGAATACATCATCGATAAACCTATAATAGTGCAGAATGCTGGGACCATATCTGGGATAAATGTTCTCATTCTCATATTGCGTCATAAAAATATTGGCGTAAACCGGCGCCAAATTTGATCCCATCGCGGTCCCAGCATTCTGCACATAATAGGCATCAGCGTAACGGAAAGGATTCTGGGTCAAAATGACCTCAATTATCTCACACACAAAATCAATCGGGGGTCCCACAAAATCAAAATTGGACAATGCCAATCGTACTGCCGAGATCCCACTATCATGAGGTATTACTGTATAAAAGGATGATACATCCATAGTGGCAAACAAACAATTTGTGGGTAGTGAATCAATGGACATAAGCTTTTTCAAGAAATCTCTGGTATCACGTATATAGCTTCTGCTATTCAATACTACCGGCTGCAACAAAAAATCAACGTATTTGGCTAAAGGTTGTAGAACCGATTTCTCTGCTGACACAATTGGACGACCTGGGGGTCTGTCAAGGGACTTGTGGTTCTTAGGTATGCAATATAATATTGGGCAGACTGGGTGATAAACAGTCAAAATTTTCACCAAACGTTCATCCAACAGGCCCCCTGACAGGCCCCGATCCAACAGCTGATCTACACGGGTCTTGATCTCATACATCGGATTGTATGACTTCTTCGTGTATGTAGCAGTATCACTCAATTGAGATCTAACATCTTCATCATAGTACTGATAATCTAATAACACAACTCCTCCCCCTTTGTCCGCCATGCGGATCACAATCTCATGATTGTTCTGTAGCGATCTGATCGCCTCTCTTTGTTCATAATTAATGTTTTGGTAACAACCAGAATTTCTAGAAGACACTTTGAGATCCTCTTCCACCATCATCAAGTAGGTTTTAATACTTGGGTTGGCAGATGGGGGATCAAAATCACTAGAACCTTTCATTGTGAACATATTACTATCAACGGTAATATTGCATGTGTCCTTAAAGAATTCACGTAACCGTAACTTACGTCCCATCTTATACATATCAAGTTGTATGTTCAATTCCTCACGCTTAAAGGTGGGTACAAAAGAAAGTCCTAAAGATAAAGCAGAGGTTTCAGCTAATGTCAATGTGTGCCTAGACAAATTGAAATTATTTTCAGTTGTCACTTCCTTCTTCTTCCCCTTCTTCTCCTTCTTCCCCTGGCCCCTCCGTGTGCAGCCCTTCTTTATGAACTGCCACCTATCCCTTTGGGATCCAATTGTGCCCCTAAAAAATTCTGACTACTGGGGGGCAATGTATCATTATACTCTGTTTCCAATGAAGAATAAGAGGAATCCACAGAATAAGGTACCCTGTGCTTGCTAGCTAAATTTCTATACCTTGGTGTTCTAGCCCCTTCACCAGTTAACCATCTATATACTCTATGATTCCTGTAATCATTCTGTACCGTCTCGAGCTTATTCTTCTTAAAAGTGATCAAATCTTTTTTATATCGATCAATTTGTGTAGTTAATTTATCAAGCCATTTATCAGACTTATCCTCAATCAATTTTGGTTGTAGCTGTGACCTAAAATCCTCAAGGTCAGTTCTTGTTTTTTGTAATTCAGTACCCACCTCCTCGACCACTAATAAAATGAGGTCAAGGGAACATTTATTTAAAACACCGCACCACTTTCTGCAGAAACTAGGATTAGTGCGTCCTATTGTGGGAATGTTGTGGATTCGAAACCCACGTAGGATTTTTTTCTGACGATAATAATCTTACAAGAACTGAACATGTAAGACAAGGTCCACCTCGCGTTTACTCAGTCTTAGCAGTTTATAATATAAATCAACCGCATTATCAGCGGGTAACTGGTTGAATTCCTCTTGTTCAAACAACACCTTATCGGCATCTTCATCAGTAAGGCTCACCTGAGCATTTTCAGCTAGATCTAACAGGTGTTCGTCAAGCAACCTAGCACCTTGTGACATGATAACAACAAATCCTGTAATGATTAGCACAGTGTTTACCACAAACAACTAATAAACCTGTCCAAAAAAGCCACGTGCAGATGTTACGCACAACGTAGACCGACCAAATTCATAACACTACCCTTATAAAATTCATACATTAATAAGTACAATAATATGAACCAAAATAACTATTGTCAGATATTGCACTGTGTCACAGATATTGAAAAAATACATACATCAAAATAATAATGAAGAAAAGGATTCCTACAGGGGGCCAATGAGAAATCAACCCATGAATAAACAATGTGCTGTTGAATACTTGCACACTCCAATATTCCAGCATTTATTGTGCTCCTTTAAGTCTGTTCCATTAGGATCCATATAAGTAGAAAAAATTGTAGAGAAAGGGCACTCAATTAAACGTACAATTGAACTTTTATTATCACCCACATTTGGGCATACTGGTGAATGAACAACAAACCACGGTGGCTCAGTTTTGAATATCAGAAAAACAGTTCCAAAAAGTGTGGCATCATCAGTGCCTACTTAATGGCCCTCATTCCGAGTTGTTCGCTCGGTATTTTTCATCGCATCGCAGTGAAAATCCGCTTAGTACGCATGCGCAATGTTCGCACTGCGACTGCGCCAAGTAACTTTACTATGAAGATAGTATTTTTACTCACGGCTTTTTCTTCGCTCCGGCGATCGTAATGTGATTGACAGGAAATGGGTGTTACTGGGCGGAAACACGGCGTTTCAGGGGCGTGTGGTTGAAAACGCTACCGTTTCCGGAAAAAACGCAGGAGTGGCCGGGGAAACGGTGGGAGTGCCTGGGCGAACGCTGGGTGTGTTTGTGACGTCAACCAGGAACGACAAGCACTGAACTGATCGCACAGGCAGAGTAAGTCTGGAGCTACTCTGAAACTGCTAAGTAGTTAGTAATCGCAATATTGCGAATACATCGGTCGCAATTTTAAGAAGCTAAGATTCACTCCCAGTAGGCGGCGGCTTAGCGTGTGTAACTCTGCTAAATTCGCCTTGCGACCGATCAACTCGGAATGAGGGCCAATATTTCCATCGCAATGTATCACAGAAGCAAAAAATAGATGACTTAGCTGTCCGTCGACCTCGGTCACTAAATGACCGTTCAAGACCATCACATCATGTCACTGTCACCATGCTTAATGTAGAACCATCCGTGCATGAACACAACCACATCAAACTTAAATACCCTCTATCAAATACTTACAGGTGAGCTGGCCATCCGTCCCACATTGTCCAGCGTGCGTTTCACCCGTCTACGCCTGCGCTACAGTCCGCTCCACCCCTTCAGTGTTGCATTTCACTGAATCAATTACTTCCTGATTATGCGCCTCAATTCACGCTACGTCACTTCCGGTGACGTGCGCTGGGCGCACCCATAGCAGGAACTAAATCTCAGTCGTCGCCATGGAATCGGGGCGCCGTGAGTGTCAGGTTTTAACCCGCACATCACTGTCCCGTATTTCATGTCACAAGCTGAGTGTCATATATTGTACTCATATTAAAGGTGCTTATATATTCTTCAGTGAGCTACTAATAATGTTAGAGCATTATTAAGGGGTCATGCAGAAAAATCAAAATGTAAAATGTAACGCAGACTAGGGTCACACTGGCCTTAGGGTCATCAGAGGCTTATTATACCAATCTCAGATGCAATCAAATGTTGCCATTCAGTAAATAATAGATGTGGCTGTAATCATACACCGAGGGTCACACTTTCAGTGCTCATAACCAATTGCCCCCCGCAATCCTGACCAACGTATATATTTTGGTTCAAACAATTACAAAAATTACCTATATATAAACTAATGAAATCACACTGGAAGATCTTTTTGTTAAAAAAACACTACATAGCCCATAGTACGGAGCACCGTATCACTGACAGGCATACCCCAAGACAAACGTAAATACACAAAAATAAACCGGTTTCAATTAATCAGTATAAGTCCGATTTGTTCTTATAAAAAACACTTCATGTTGATGTTCTCATTTAAACCCCTGGGAACCTTGGTGCCAAGCTTATATATCCATCTGGATTCATTTTGAAGAAGTTTCCTACCACGGTCACCACCCCTCGCCAACTTAGGAACATGATCTATAATCATACATTTTAGTGTTGCCAATTGGTGTCCATTGGTCAAAAAATGCAGAGCCACTGGCTTGTCGCTCTGTTTTTTGATGAATGATTGCCGAATCGAAAGTCTATGGTTTGCCATTCTTTCCCTAAATGTGGTGGTGGTCTTTCCAACATAATAGAGTCCACAAAGACACATCAGAATGTAAATCACATAGTCTGAGGTGCAAGTGACATGACATGAGGTGCAAGTGACATGATGCCAGATGGCAAACCATAGACTTTCGATTCGGCAAGCATTCATCAAAAAACCGAGCGACAAGCCGGTGGCTCTGCATTTTTTGACCAATGGACACCAATTGGTAACTCTCAAATGTATAATTATAGATCATGTTCCTAAGTTGGCGAGGGGTGGTGACCGTAGTAGGAAACTTCTTCAAAATGAATCCAGATGGATATATACCGTATATACTCGAGTATAAGCCGACTTTTTCAGCACTTTTTTTTGTGCTGAAAAAGCCACCTCGGCTTATACTCGAGTCAGTGACAGGCAGAGGCAGAGCAGTGTGAAGGAGGGACACGGAGCGCACAGCGCGCGGCTCTCCTGTGTCCCTCCTGCATCTCCGGCGGCAGCAGCGGCGGTTCTATTACAGGAAGTACCCGTTCGTGACCTCTGATCACGAACCGGCACTTCCTTTAATAGACCCGCCGCGGCCGCCGAAGATGCAGGAGGGACACAGGAGAGGTGCGTGCTGTGCGCTTCGTGTCCCTCCAGAAGACAGCGCGGGATCGACGGAGGGGTAAGTAACAACACTGTGGGGCATACCTGGCACTTGGGGAGGGAACGTATCTGGCATCATGAGGGGGCATATCTGGCAGCACTGTGGGGGCATATCTGGCAGCACTGTGGGGGCATATCTGGCAGCACTGTGGGGGCATATCTGGCAGCACTGTGGGGGCATATCTGGCAGCACTGTGGGGGCATATCTGGCAGCACTGTGGGGGCATATCTGGCAGCACTGTGGGGGCATATCTGGCAGCACTGTGGGGGCATAACTGGCAGCACTGTGGGGGCATATCTGGCAGCACTGTGGGGGCATATCTGGCAGCACTGTGGGGGCATATCTGGCAGCACTGTGGGGGCATATCTGGCAGCACTGTGGGGGCATAACTGGCAGCACTGTGGGGGCATATCTGGCAGCACTGTGGGGGCATATCTGGCAGCACTGTGGGGGCATATCTGGCAGCACTGTGGGGGCATATCTGGCAGCACTGTGGGGGCATATCTGGCAGCACTGTGGGGGCATATCTGGCAGCACTGTGGGGGCATATCTGGCAGCACTGTGGGGGCATATCTGGCACTATGAGGGCATATCTGGCACTGAGGGCTGTGTACGGCTAGAGCTGCATTTCCCACCCTAGGCTTATACTCGAGTCAATAAGTTTTCCCAGGTTTTTGTGGTAGAATTAGGTGCCTCGGCTTATATTCGGGTCGACTTATACTCGAGTATATACGGTAAGCTTGGCATCAAGGTTCCCAGGGGTTTAAATGAGAACATCAACATGATGTGTTTTTTATAAGAACAAATCGGACTTATACTGATTAATTGAAACCGGTTTATTTTTTTGTATTTACGTTTGTCTTGGGGTATGCCTGTCAGTGATACGGTGCTCCGTACTATGGGCTATGTAGTGTTTTTTTAACAAAAAGATCTTCCAGTGTGATTTCATTAGTTTATATATAGGTAATTTTTGTAATTGTTTGAACCAAAATATATATGTTGGTCAGGATTGCGGGGGGCAATTGGTTATGAGCACTGAAGGTGTGACCCTCGGTGTATGATTACAGCCACATCTATTATTTACTGAATGGCAACATTTGATTGCATCTGAGATTGGTATAATAAGCCTCTGATGACCCTAAGGCCAGTGTGACCCCAGTCTGCGTTACATTTTGCATTTTGATTTTTCTGCATGATCCCTTAATAATGCTCTAACATTATTAGTAGCTCACTAAAGATTATATAAGCACCTTTAATATGAGTACAATATATGACACTCAGTTTGTGACATGAAATACGGGACAGTGATGTGCGGGTTAAAACCTGATGCTAACGGCGCCCCGTTTACATGGCGACGACTGAGATTTAGTTCCTGCTATGGGTGCGCCCAGCGCACGTCACCGGAAGTGACGTAGCGTGAATTGAGGCGCATAATCAGGAAGTAATTGATTCAGTGAAACGCAACACTGAAGGGGTGGAGCGGACTGTAGCACAGGCGTAGACGGGTGAAACGCTTGCTGGACAATGTGGGACGGATGGCCAGCTCACCTGTAAGTATTTGATAGAGGGTATTTAAGTTTGATGTGGTTGTGTTCATGCCCGGATGGTTCTACACTAATCATGGTGACAGTGACATGATGTGATTGTCTTGAACGATCACTCAGTGACCGAGGTCGACGGACAGCTAAGTCATCTATTTTTTGCGTCTGTGATACATTGCGATTGAAATATTATGTAGGCACTGATGATGCCACACTTTTTGGAACTGTTTTTCTGATATTCAAAACTGAGCCACCGTGGTTTGTTGTTCATTCACCAGTATGCCCAAATGTGGGTGATAATAAAAGTTCAATTAAGAGGCACTGGATGAGAGGGAGGACACATGGCGGAGGAAGGACTGAGGGGGACGGGGGCATTGGGTGGGAGGAGGACATAATAAGGAGATGGACAGAAGAAGGGGGCATTCTGGGTGGGATAGGATGCAGGGTGGGAGGGGGACATATTGTGGGGGATTGGGACACTGAGTGGGAGAGGGACATATTGGGGATTTAGACACTGGGTGGGAGAGGGTAGCAGGGTGGGAGAGGAGCACCAGGTGAGAGGGGGATGCAGGGTGTGAACAGGATGTATTGGGGAATGGGAAAGAGGATGACGGGTACACAGGATGGGAGAGGGGCACCAGGTGAGAGGGGAGTGTGCAGGGTGAGAGAGGACGCAGGGTGAGAGGGGGTGTGCAGTGTGAGAGAGGACGCAGGGAGAGAGGGGAGTGTGCAGGTTGGGAGAGGATGAAGGGTGAGAGGGGGGTGCAGTTTGGGAGAGGACGCAGGGTGAGAGGGGAGTGTGCAGGGTGAGAGAGGATGCAGAGTGAGAGGGGGGTGTGCAGTGTGGGAGAGGACGCAGGGCAAAAGGGGAGTGTGCAGGTTGGGAGAGGACGCAGGGTGAGAGGGGATGCAGGGTGAGAGAGGATGCAGGGTGAGGGGGGGTGTGCAGGTTGGGAGAGGACGCATGGTGAGAGGGGAGTGTGCAGGTTGGGAGAGGACACAGGGTGAGAGGGGAGTGTGCAGGGTGAGAGGGGGCGTGCAGGTTGGGAGAGGACACAGGGTGAGAGGGGAGTGTGCAGGGTGGGAGAGGAAGCAGGGTGAGAGGGTGTGTGCAGGTTTGGAGAGGACACAGGATGAGAGGGGAGTGTGCAGGGTGAAAGGGGAGTGTGCAGGTTGAGAGAGGACGCATGGTGAGAGGGGAGTGTGCAGGGTGGGGGAGGACGCAGGGTGAGAGGAGGTGTGCAGGTTGGGAGAGTAAGCAGGGTGAGAGGGGGGTGTGCAGGTTGGGAGAGGACACAGGGTGAGAGGGGAGTGTGAAGGGTGAGAGGGGTGTGTGCAGGTTGGGAGAGGAAGCAGGGTGAGAGGGGTGTGCAGGTTGGGAGAGGACACAGGGTGAGAGGAGAGAGTGCAGGGTGAGTGGGGGGGGGTGCAGGTTGGGAGAGGACACAGGGCGAGAGGGGAGTGTGCAGGGTGGGAGAGGAAGCAGGGTGAGAGGGGGATGTGCCAGGGTGGGAGAGGACACAGGGTGATAGAGGGGTGTGTAGGGTGGGAGAGTACATAGGATTAGTGGGCGGTGTGCAGGGTGAGAGGGTGGTGTGCATGGTGAAAGGGGATGCAGGGTGAGAGGGGTGTGCGCAGGATGAGAGAGGACGCAGGGTGAGAGGGTGGTATGTACGGTGAGAGGGGGGTTTGCAGGGTTGTTGAGGATGCAGGGTGAGAGGGGGGTGTAGGGTGGGAGAGGAACATATTTGATGATTTTGATTTAATAATAAAGCCTTCCAGTGGGCACACTGCATGGCTCCAGCGGCGGCAGGAACCGGGTGACCCCATGTGGGAGCCTGGCGGCAGTAGGGATGCAAGCCGGACACATCGCACATGGGAACCCATTGAGGCTACTGCAGGGATGGTAGCAGCATCTATAAGTGCAGCAGGCTGGCCACTTACTTTAGTATAACATATCCTGCATGGATAACCGTAGAATAGTTACCAGATCCCAAGTGGAGAAAAGCTGGGTATTCCACCTAGCGCGGTGATGATGATTCCAGCACCTGGTAGCGCTGTTTATATATTGTTTTGTATTTTTCCATGTGGTGACTGACCATCACCTTGATTTAACAGCTGCTTTAGGAAAACAGCCCTGTTGAAGCGCCCGTTAAATAGAATACACTAATTTATTAGTGTCATTTTATTAATAACCTTTTTTGCAACCACATACAGGGCCGTCTTTTCGTATGGGCTCAATGGGCTCTTGCCCAAGGGCCCCAGGAGTATAAGGGCCCTAGGCTGATAGCTGAGGGTCTCCTCTTTCCAGGGGTACCAGATTTTTGAAAATCGGCTCTGGGGAACCGGAGATATCTGACTTGAAACCAGTGGTCCCCATCCAAGCCTGTTAATTGCTCTTCCCAGCCAGATATCTCGAGTTCTGTCTGACTTAGAGTTTTTCAGAGGGTATAATCCAAAAGCTGCGACTCTCTGCTTTTGGTGTACACTGGCAGCTTCTTTCTACTATGCCCAGAACCAGAGATATCAGCCATCCAGCAGCTGGTCCCTGCTCCAGCTCCACACGCCTAATATGCAGTTTTAGATTTTCATTGGTGGATTGCTCTGGTTCCTTAACTCTGATCCCCAAGTCCCCAGTACCTCCTGAAAGGTGGGACTCTCTAGTATTTTTATCCCATTCATAGCTAAGAAATATATTTTCAGGAACTTGAGATATCTGCAGTCAAGCAAGCTGCCCTCCTACCGGAAAATTATAAATATTAAGCCCACTCCACTATCCACCCCTTCCCTACATATTAAACACCCCCTACCACCCTGGAAGTCATGTAGCAGGGCTTCTTCATTCATCCCAATGCCCCCTTCTACAGTTTTGCCCCATCTGTGCAGTAAAGGAGTAATTAGCAGAAATTACTGCTCCAGGTCCTACATGCTGAGCGGAAGATAGAACACCCCCTACCGCCCGCGGGACATCAAAGCTGACGCTGATAGCACCCCCCACCCCTACCGCTGGAGGATGGGTAGGGGGCCCAGTGCATTGCTGTGCCCAGGGGCCTTAACTGCTGTTAAGACGGCCCTGACCACATATAGTCTCTTTCGAGCTGCTAACATGAGCTGTTTTTCTAACTTTGATAATAGAAACAGCAGGAGACAGACGTATTTATCTAAATGGGAGTTGTCGGGACAGGACTTTAGGAGAGAAGAGGATTGTATATTAAAAGAAGATTTTTTTAAATTAGAAGAATTGCTAAAATCTGAGACCAAGAACTGGTTAGATGGGACTAATCTGCAAAAATATTTGGACAGGAAAATGATCCCTCGGGGTCTTAGGGTGACTAAACCATCTATTTTTGGGGAAATGAGAATTATCAGAAGGAATGGGAATCCATTCTGGATAAATGTTCGGAACAACTTATAGGGTTGGTGATTAAATATAGGACTGAGAAAGTTAGATCACTAGAAAAGGATATTAATTTACTGAAAAATAAATTAGAAATACATATAAAAGATCCTGAATCAGTAGAAAGAGACCATAAAGTCATGGAAAGGGTCCTAAACTTTGAGCAGCAGATAACGGAAGTAAAATGCAGAAAATTTCAGAGAGATCTTAATGATTATAAGAGAGGAGAGGTCTACACATACAGTAAAAATAGACTGAATGAAAAAAAAACCCCCATGAGGAGATCTAGGTTTGTCTCCGTGAAGGGAAGACAAACCAATGGTTACTCATCCACTAGATCACCTGTCCCTGCATGGCAACGTGGAAGACAAAGGGACCACCCGGACAATTCATCTCGCACAAGGACAGAAAGTGGGAGATGTCCTTACCGAGAAGTAGAACCTGAAAGACATATGACAGGTGATGATTTGGGAGCACGCCCTAAGAACAATACTGCCTATGGTCACCATAGAAATAATGATAATGGGACAGCTTTTTTAGGGGAAAGAAATCAGTCTTACAGACAAAGAGAACGTCACCCCAGCAAAAGAAATCCATCACCTACCCCAAAAAGAGGCCGAAATTCCAGTGTAGAGGAAGAAGAGGGGGGAAAAAGGAGAAATACAAGAGACTAAAAATGGCATCTAAAAAACATATTAATAATGCCATCTTTAATCTCTCATCTAAAACTTTGTCGCATAGTGAATTATCTCTTCTTAATAAAGGGTTAAAATTTTCACCGACATCAGATCCTAATATTTTTGATTTGTTTGTCGAGTTAAATCGCTTTGTGCGTTCTTTGTGTAGGAAGAGATATTTCGCTAGGAAAAATCTACATAAAAACAACGATCCAGCTACTCCCATTCTGCTGGATGGTATGGACGAACCCATTATACAGATGCTGGTTGAGTTACAAGAGGAAGGGGCAGTCATGCAAAAAAATAAAAAGATTTTTGATATAAATAAGTCATCCTTTACCAGAAAGTCGGAATTTTTCCCTATGAGATATAAAAGTAGCCACATTGGGAGCTTTTATAAAACGACATTGGAGGACTTCAAAACAATATGCCATAAAAATGAAAAAAAGACTATTAGATCCCAAAATCTAAATAAATGGGAGAAAAGGGCCCTTAATAAGTTATTAAAGGATACTTCACTTATAATCAAACAGGCCGATAAAGGCGGCAGCCTAGTGATACAGGATAGGTCCGATTATGTAAAAGAAGCTCTTCGTCAGTTGGAGGATGTCAGATTCTATACAAAACTGTTGAAAGACCCCACTGTGGATTATAAAATAGAACTTCAAGATCTATTAGAATAGGCCCACCAAAAAGGGATAATCTCCAGGGAGGAATTTACATTTTTGTTTTCTCATCATCCTATCACTCCCATATATTATCACCTTCCTAAAATTCACAAATCCCTCACTGCACCCCCGGGGCGACCTATTATTTCAGGCAAAGATTCCCTCACATCTAATTTATCTTTTTATGTTGACAGTCACCTTATACCTTGTGTTCCTCTGTTGAGGTCCCACATCCGGGACACCACCCATTTTCTACAGTTGATACAAACGGTTGTGTGGAAACCCTCATATGCGTTTCTGAATATGGATGTTCAGAGCCTCTATACAAATATCCCGCATGATTTGGGAATAGAGGCAATAGAGAGGATACTCACCAATGATGGGGACCTCACAGAGGATCACAGAATATTTTTACTAAAGTCCATTGCTTTCATTCTTCGACACAACTATTTTTTATTTTTGGACACGTTTTACTTACAGGTGATGGGGACGGCCATGGGGAGCAGGTTCGCGCCAAGTTATGCCAACCTCTATATGGGTCAATTAGAAGACCTGCACATCTGGGGTGGCGATCTTGGCGCGCACCTGGTCCTCTATGGCCGTTATATAGATGATTTATTTTTTATTTGGGATGGGGATTCAGACACGGCTTTTGATTTTGTCAAATCACTTAACACCAACACTTTTAATTTAAAGTTCACACACACTTATGATAGACAAAAAATTAATTATTTAGATTTAACTCTGGAGATTGTTGATGATAAAATTCATACTAGAAACTACATTAAAGAAATAGGCAGTAATGCATATCTTCATTACACCAGTGCACATTATACCCCCTGGAAAGATAATATTCCAAAAGGGCAATTGTTGCGAATAAAACGTAATTGTTCCAGAGGAGATGTTTTTTCGGAACAAGCAGTGTCAATGATTGATTCCTTTAATTGTCGGGGCTACCCTAGGGAACTAGTAAGAAAAGCCTTTGAGGAAGTCTCGGAGTTAGACAGAGAGACACTCATCTTTAGGGAGAAGAAGAAAAAGATGGAATTTTAGTGCAGGGATCTAGCCTTCATTACTAAATATAATAGTCGATCTGGAGAAATTAAACAAAGCTTTTGACAAAATTATAAGATCTTGAAGCAGGATCCCCTTTAAAAGGATGACTTACCTTGTATCCCGAAAGTTATTTTCAAAAAGAACAGGTCCCTCAAAACTATGCTGGCTCCAAGTATGCTTAAAAATGATTCCGGTTTAGGCGAAAAATCTGGGGAAGGAGTGTGGTTAGCTACCAGAACTATGGGATTCTTTAAGTGTGGGAAAACTAGGTGTACCACCTGTACCCACACTATGAATCGAACAAAAACTATAGCTATAGATACAGATAAAGACATATATAGTATAAAAAGTTTCATTAATTGTGATACTAATTGGGTGATTTATATGTTACACTGTGGTTTTAATATGAGATATATGGGTAGGACTACGCGCCCACTAAAAATTAGATTTATGGAACATCGACGTAATGTCATAAATAAAAAACTGGACCATAGTGTATCTCGACACTTTTTTGAATGTCACCAAGGGGACCCTAGTACATTAAAAGTTACTGGTTTAGAACAGATTATTAAAACAAAACGAGGAGGAGATAGGTTCAAAACCCTTTGTAAACAAGAAATGTACTGCATATTTAAGCTTAATTCCTTACATCCCCATGGTCTCAACGAAGCAATGGAACTCAATTCTGTCTTGTGATATACGATTTTGGGCTACAGTTATCTTGACCAGTTAGGTTGTTTATGTATTTCGACAGGTTTTAGACATTTGGTAAAGAAGAGTAAGGGGTATTAATACTTTCTAGAAGTTAATTCTTCCTATCAACATGTTCAGGTCAAATCAATACCATCTAGAATGGGTATATACGAAA
This sequence comes from Pseudophryne corroboree, assembly GCF_028390025.1. Lineage (NCBI taxonomy): Eukaryota > Metazoa > Chordata > Amphibia > Anura > Myobatrachidae > Pseudophryne > Pseudophryne corroboree. The sequence continues at coordinate 37,547,803 of NC_086447.1, read as the reverse complement.
TAGGTTTTCATGTTTGTTGGGACAGACATGCCATGATAGAAATTGTTCCAATATAAGATAGTGTTTTATCTTGTGTCCTCATTATTCATCATTCACCTTAAAATACATCCGTAAGATCAGAAATTACACATGTTTATTATGTTTGGTGCTATATTTGTATCATTTATGTTCTGTATAAGAATTCATCCAGAATTTGGAGGGTTCTATGATTAGATCTATGATTAGATAGATGATATCATCCAAGCCCTATAAGGGATAGAAGGACGACCTTCCCTGTTATTGTTGCGGTTCCATCACGCAATCAGATGCATGTCATGGGTTTTGTCCGATCATGTGACTCTGCCCATGTGATCGGAGGTATAATGTTGATAAACAAAAGTTCCGTTGAAAGAACAGGGGATCTGTTGCCAGGGTTACTGTGTCACGGAGTGTGGTCCGATCGCGTGATCAAGGACACGTGACCGGAAGTATTACGTCATCGGAAATCCGAGTAATGATCCACCATCTGGGAGTCTGAATAAGGATTACACAGTTGCTATAACAACGTGTCCGATCACGTGATCATAAACACGTGGCCGGAAGTATGACGTTGCCTGAAATCCTAATATGGGCATAGACATCCGGGAATCTGAATGGGGATCATGCGGTTGTTATAGCGACGTGCCCTGTTGTGGATAAGAGCCAATAATAAGGGACAGAACGGTCACGTGATTAAGATCACATGATCGTTGTTTTGAATATATGGGATAGAAAAAGTCCTTTTTAAGTGGTTTATGAATTTCGTTTTTTGATTGGAAGATATGATTATTATTAAGTCTGTTCTCCTGCTGTTTCTTAGAGAATTTGAGATTGTTTTAAATGAATCTATGTAATTAATGTTTGTTCAGGTGCTGATAATTTTTCACTAAATCCCCTATATAAGGGTAAGTGAGCCTCTAGTACACCACCTTTGAGAAAGCTGCCAAACAGACAGTGAAACGCGTTAGGTTGCCAGTCTATGACCAGGACGTCGCCAAGGCCAGTGAGTTTATGGAACAGATCATCCATTGCTTCCTTTAAAACTGAATATATAAGTTTGGGACGACCCGCAGTGGTCTTCAGAGCTCTGACCCATCTTACGTTCATCTATCCGGAGACCGATCCAGACCTGTGGACATTTAATAAAAAGGGAGAACCGCCATCCATATTTGCGCAGGACAGAATCATCATCACCGCGCTAGGTGGAATACCCTGCTTTTCTCCACTTGGGATCTGGTAACTATTCTACGGTTATCCATGCAGGATATGTTATACTAAAGCATTGGAACATTTGTCATCACCTGGCCTTTACAAGAGTCCATGGAAAGTTCATTTGGTCATATCACTGGCTTATGAGGCTTTGTTTATTTTATGTGATTTTAAATACATGTGTTCATGTTATTAATTCTTCTTTATTAAAAAATATTTCATGATTTGAATACCAGCACCTGGTAGCGCTGTTTATATATTGTTTTGTATTTTTCCATGTGGTGACTGACCATCACCTTGATTTAACAGCTGCTTTAGGAAAACAGCCCTGTTGAAGCGCCCGTTAAATAGAATACACTAATTTATTATTGTCATTTTATTAATAACCTTTTTTGCAACCACATATAGTCTCTTTCGGGCTGCTAACATGAGCTGTTTTTCTAACTTTGATAATAGAAACGGCAGGAGACAGACGTATTTATCTAAATGGGAGTTGTCGGGACAGGACTTTAGGAGAGAAGAGGATTGTATATTAAAAGAAGATTTTTTTAAATTAGAAGAATTGCTAAAATCTGAGACCAAGAACTGGTTAGATGGGACTAATCTGCAAAAATATTTGGACAGGAAAATGATCCCTCGGGGTCTTAGGGTGACTAAACCATCTATTTTTGGGGAAAATGAGAATTATCAGAAGGAATGGGAATCCATTCTGGATAAATGTTCGGAACAACTTATAGGGTTGGTGATTAAAGATAGGACTGAGAAAGTTAGATCACTAGAAAAGGATATTAATTTACTGAAAAATAAATTAGAAATACATATAAAAGATCCTGAATTTGTAGAAAGAGACCATAAAGTCATGGAAAGGGTCCTAACATTTGAGCAGCAGATAACGGAAGTAAAATGCAGAAAATTTCAGAGAGATCTTAATGATTATAAGAGAGGAGAGGTCTACACATACAGTAAAAATAGACTGAATGAAAAAAAAAACCCCATGAGGAGATCTAGGTTTGTCTCCGTGAAGGGAAGACAAACCAATGGTTACTCATCCACTAGATCACCTGTCCCTGCATGGCAACGTGGAAGACAAAGGGGCCACCCGGACAATTCATCTCGCACAAGGACAGAAAGTGGGAGATGTCCTTACCGAGAAGTAGAACCTGAAAGACATATGACAGGTGATGATTTGGGAGCACGCCCTAAGAACAATACTGCCTATGGTCACCATAGAAATAATGATAATGGGACAGCTTTTTTAGGGGAAAGAAATCAGTCTTACAGACAAAGAGAACGTCACCCCAGCAAGAGAAATCCATCACCTACCCCAAAAAGATGCCGAAATTCCAGTGTAGAGGAAGAAGAGGGGGGAAAAAGGAGAAATACAAGAGACTAAAAATGGCATCTAAAAAACATATTAATAATGCCATCTTTAATCTCTCATCTAAAACTTTGTCGCATAGTGAATTATCTCTTCTTAATAAAGGGTTAACATTTTCACCGACATCAGATCCTAATATTTTTGATTTGTTTGTCGAGTTAAATCGCTTTGTGCGTTCTTTGTGTAGGAAGAGATATTTCGCTAGGAAAAATCTACATAAAAACAACGATCCAGCTACTCCCATTCTGCTGGATGGTATGGACGAACCCATTATACAGATGCTGGTTGAGTTACAAGAGGAAGGGGCAGTCATGCAAACAAATAAAAAGATTTTTGATATAAATAAGTCATCCTTTACCAGAAAGTCGGAATTTTTCCCTATGAGATATAAAAGTAGCCACATTGAGAGCTTTTATAAAACGACATTGGAGGACTTCAAAACAATATGCCATAAAAATGAAAAAAAGACTATTAGATCCCAAAATCTAAATAAATGGGAGAAAAGGGCCCTTAATAAGTTATTAAAGGATACTTCACTTATAATCAAACAGGCCGATAAAGGCGGCAGCCTAGTGATACAGGATAGGTCCGATTATGTAAAAGAAGCTCTTCGTCAGTTGGAGGATGTCAGATTCTATACAAAACTGTTGAAAGACCCCACTGTGGATTATAAAATAGAACTTCAAGATCTATTAGAAGAGGCACACCAAAAAGGGATAATCTCCAGGGAGGAATTTACATTTTTGTTTTCTCATCATCCTATCACTCCCATATATTATCACCTTCCTAAAATTCACAAATCCCTCACTGCACCCCCGGGGGCAACCTATTATTTCAGGCATAGATTCCCTCACATCTAATTTTTTTTTTTTATGTTGACAGTCACCTTCAACCTCGTGTTCCTCTGTTGAGGTCCCACATCCGGGACACCACCCATTTTCTACAGTTGATACAAACGGTTGTGTGGAAACCCTCATATGCGTTTCTGAATATGGATGTTCAGAGCCTCTATACAAATATCCCGCATGATTTGGGAATAGAGGCAATAGAGAGGATACTCACCAATGATGGGGACCTCACAGAGGATCACAGAATATTTTTACTAAAGTCCATTGCTTTCATTCTTCGACACAACTATTTTTTATTTTTGGACACGTTTTACTTACAGGTGATGGGGACGGCCATGGGGAGCAGGTTCGCGCCAAGTTATGCCAACCTCTATATGGGTCAATTAGAAGACCTGCACATCTGGGGTGGCGATCTTGGCGCGCACCTGGTCCTCTATGGCCGTTATATAGATGATTTATTTTTTATTTGGGATGGGGATTCAGACACGGCTTTTGATTTTGTCAAATCACTTAACACCAACACTTTTAATTTAAAGTTCACACACACTTATGATAGACAAAAAAATAATTATTTAGATTTAACTCTGGAGATTGTTGATGATAAAATTCATACTAGAAACTACGTTAAAGAAATAGGCAGTAATGCATATCTTCATTACACCAGTGCACATTATACCCCCTAGAAAGATAATATTCCAAAAGGGCAATTGTTGCGAATAAAACGTAATTGTTCCAGAGGAGATGTTTTTTCGGAACAAGCAGTGTCAATGATTGATTCCTTTATTTGTCGGGGCTACCCTAGGGAACTAGTAAGAAAAGCCTTTGAGGAAGTCTCGGAGTTAGACAGAGAGACACTCATATTTAGGGAGAAGAAGAAAAAGATGGAATTTCAGTGCAGGGATCTAGCCTTCATTACTAAATATAATAGTCGATCTGGAGAAATTAAACAAAGCTTTAGACAAAATTATAAGATCTTGAAGCAGGATCCCCTTTTAAAGGATGACTTACCTTGTATCCCGAAAGTTATTTTCAAAAAGAACAGGTCCCTCAAAACTATGCTGGCTCCAAGTGTGCTTAAAAATGATTCCGATTTAGGCGAAAAATCTGGGGAAGGAGGGTGGTTAGCTACCAGAACTATGGGATTCTTTAAGTGTGGGAAAACTAGGTGTACCACCTGTACCCACACTATGAATCGAACAAAAACTATAGCTATAGATACAGATAAAGACATATATAGTATAAAAAGTTTCATTAATTGTGATACTAATTGGGTGATTTATATGTTACACTGTGGTTTTAATATGAGATATATCGGTAGAACTACGCGCCCACTAAAAATTAGATTTATGGAACATCGACGTAATGTCATAAATAAAAAACTGGACCATAGTGTATCTCGACACTTTTTTGAATGTCACCAAGGGGACCCTAGTACATTAAAAGTTACTGGTTTAGAACAGATTATTAAAACAAAACGAGGAGGAGATAGGTTCAAAACCCTTTGTAAACAAGAAATTTACTGGATATTTAAGCTTAATTCCTTACATCCCCATGGTCTCAACGAAGCAATGGAACTCAATTCTGTCTTTTGATCTACGATTTTGGGCTACAGTTATCTTGACCAGTTAGGTTGTTTATGTATTTCGACAGGTTTTAGACATTTGGTAAAGAAGAGTAAGGGGTATTAATACTTTCTAGAAGTTAATTCTTCCTATCAACATGTTCAGGTCAAATCAATACCATCTAGAATGGGTATATACGAAATAGGTTTTCATGTTTGTTGGGACAGACATGCCATGATAGAAATTGTTCCAATATAAGATAGTGTTTTATCTCGTGTCCTCATTATTCATCATTCACCTTAAAATACATCCGTAAGATCAGAAATTACACATGTTTATTATGTTTGGTGCTATATTTGTATCATTTATGTTCTGTATAAGAATTCATCCAGAATTTGGAGGGTTCTATGATTAGATCTATGATTAGATAGATGATATCATCCAAGCCCTATAAGGGATAGAAGGACGACCTTCCCTGTTATTGTTGCGGTTCCATCACGCAATCAGATGCATGTCATGGGTTTTGTCCGATCATGTGACTCTGCCCACGTGATCGGAGGTATAATGTTGATAAACAAAAGTTCCGTTGAAAGAACAGGGGGTCTGTTGCCAGGGTTACTGTGTCACGGAGTGTGGTCCGATCGCGTGATCAAGGACACGTGACCGGAAGTATTACGTCATCGGAAATCCGAGTAATGATCCACCATCTGGGAGTCTGAATAAGGATTACACAGTTGCTATAGCAACGTGTCCGATCACGTGATCATAAACACGTGGCCGGAAGTATGACGTCGCCTGAAATCCTAATATGGGCATAGACATCCGGGAATCTGAATAGGGATCATGCGGTTGTTATAGCGACGTGCCCTGTTGTGGATAAGAGCCAATAATAAGGGACAGAACGGTCACGTGATTAAGATCACATGATCGTTGTTTTGAATATATGGGATAGAAAAAGTCCTTTTTAAGTGGTTTATGAATTTCGTTTTTTGATTGGAAGATATGATTATTATTAAGTCTGTTCTCCTGCTGTTTCTTAGAGAATTTGAGATTGTTTTAAATGAATCTATGTAATTAATGTTTATTCAGGTGCTGATAATTTTTCATTAAATCCCCTATATAAGGGGAAGTGAGCCTCTAGTACACCACCTTTGAGAAAGCTGCCAAACAGACAGTGAAACGCGTTAGGTTGCCAGTCTATGAACAGGACATCGCCAAGGCCAGTGAGTTTATGGAACAGATCATCCATTGCTTCCTTTAAAACTGGATATATAAGTTTGGGACGACCCGCTGTGGTCTTCAGAGCTCTGACCCATCTTACGTTCATCTATCCGGAGACTGATCCAGACCTGTGGACATTTAATAAAAAGGGAGAACCGCCATCCATATTTGCGCAGGACAGAATCATCATCACCGCGCTAGGTGGAATACCCTGCTTTTCTCCACTTGGGATCTGGTAACTATTCTACGGTTATCCATGCAGGATATGTTATACTAAAGCATTGGAACATTTGTCATCACCTGGCCTTTACAAGAGTCCATAGAAAGTTCATTTGGTCATATCACTGGCTTATGAGGCTTTGTTTATTTTATGTGATTTTAAATACATGTGTTCATGTTATTAATTCTTCTTTATTAAAAAATATTTCATGATTTGAATACCAGCACCTGGTAGCGCTGTTTATATATTGTTTTGTATTTGGCCACTTACTCCGCCTCCTGCTGCACTCAGCTGTCCTGTCCTGTCTTCTATGCGGCGCTGGTGGCTATGAGTTTCCAGTGCCGTGGGGATCCGGGAGCACTGCAGCTCTGCATGTAGAGCAGAGAATGCCGGGATAATCATCAATGGGAAACCAGAAGTGATACCTTTCGTTATACCATTGGATTCCAGGCTAGCCAGAGAGTGGAGATAGCGTGATGGAATCATTCTACCCATTCTAAAATATAACTCTATAGGGGTCATTCAGACCTGTTTGCATGCTAGGTTTTTTTGCTGTGCTGCAAACAGGTCAGAACTGTGCGTACATATGCATTACAAATGCGCATGTGCGTCTCACGGGTGCAAAGTGGATCGTTGCTGTGCGATGGGTTTTACGAAGAATCCATTCACACAGCCGATCACAAGGAGATTGACAGGAAGAAGGCATTTGTGGGTGTCAACTGACCGTTTTCGGGGGGGAAAAAGCAGGCGTGTTCAGGTGTTTGCAGTGAGGGTAGGGTGTCTGACGTCAATTCCGACCCCGGACAGGCTGAAGTGATCACAGTGGCTTAGTAAGTTCTGGGCAACTCAGAAACTGCACAAAACTTTTTTGTAGCGTTCGGCTGCACATGCGTTCACACACTTGCAAAACAAAAATACACTCCCCTATGGACGCCGACTATCTGCTCGAAGCAGTGCATAAAACCCTTAGCGAGCGATCAGGTCTAAATTAGGCCCTATATTAGAATGAAAATAATCAAATTAGTAAACACATCAATAATCATTTATAAGCTGCTCCTTTAGGGCCATAAGGTGGGGGGTGAAGCCGGTTCCATCGCACAGTTTGGCATCCTGTATCCAATTATGTTTCATGTCTGGAACAGAGCCAAGTAAAGTGAATAAATCCAGATCTGAAACAGCACCTGGGCTGGGTCTGTCTTCCTCCTGTATGGTGCTGCTGCCAGACTCTGGAGAATGCATTGTGCAGCTCCTCCCATCTCACTGACATGGTCAGATCATCATCTGTTGATGCCCACAGACCAGCTGCACTCTGCCATTGTACTAAGTGAGGCAGCTTGACACAGAAAGGTAGTGGCATCCCCCACACACGTGATCTAAGCCAACCCCCTCACAGAAAGGGATGGGGCCTTGAGAAGTGGGGACCACCGATGAATTATAAAACCTACCTCAGTCCACCTTGGACATAGTTTTCAGCAGCCACCAGAGACCCCAGTCTTCCTGCACAGTGGTGCCAGGACCTGGAAACTGTGGTACCTGCTGGGGAGAAGGAGCTATGGGATGAGGGGTTGGAGATATTCAGGAGTTAGGTAGGAGGAATCTAAAATGCTGCCGGCTCTTCTCTACACAGCTACGGCTGCTGCCCGTTCCCCTACTGCAGCAGGTTGACAGCCCAGCACTAATCCACTGCACTGCCATCCAGATCCCATGTCTGTCCAGGCTCGGGACTCCAGTGCTGGCAGTCTTCCCTTGATGGCGGCCCTGTAAACAGGTTCCATGTCCTGCAATGTTCTGCGCATGTGCATGGCATCTAACAGTGCGGGAGGTGAGCCAGGGATGACCAGCTGCTCAGGGAGTACTGGGAAAGCCCCCAAATTAACAATAAAGATGGTAGGGAAGCGAATCCCTATCCCCTTTATACTAGGCCTCGCTCACTTTACCGTGTCCCAAACTGAAGTTTTTTTCAAGTTGGGAGGTATGCTATGATACTGATGCTGTTACTGCCTTTGCTGTGTGCTGCATGCCAGAGATGCCTAGACAGGAAGTGCTACATTAGTTTTTGACTGTCAGCTTAGATATACCTGTAGGCCAGTCTTTCATAATATCAAGTGGAGGATCTATAACCCAGTCTTGTTAAGATGCAGAGGAATTACTGGGACTTTCACTCTCAGTCAGTATGTAAATAAAATGAGCTTATGTTAGTAAAGGCTTTCTGACTCCTTTTGGGTTAGCTAATTACTTGCCCTGAGTATCGCAGGATTTGCCTAGTGATCTCCACTATAAGCTGAGGGTGTGACTTGTATTCCTTATTTGCTGACTGGCTGCTGCTCTTAAGAGGAAAAGCCAACAGGCCTGCCTATGCTGTGGGGTAAACAGCTGCGTCAACACCTCTGGGTTAACTGGAAGATGTCTACCTCACAGTCTCCTCTGTCACTGTTATGACTGCTTGCCACCGCTATTCACCAGGAACCTGACAGCTACACACCAGGTTACTTGTCTGCCACCATCAACCTCTCATTTCTCCGTACACCAGGAGCACAACCACAGCCCACAGTACAGCTCTCACTCAACTCAGCTCAAAGCAACTTTTTTTAACCTGGCAAATTACCTGACCCAGTGAATGCCTGGTCCTTCCCATGTGACTCTCTCTGAGCCAGCAGTGTCCCAGTGCCAACTGCAGCATGGAATATGTATTTAACACTTTCCCTACTGGAAGTGTTCAACTAATATGGGTGAAAAAGCCACAAAATGGAAAAAAGTGTGGGGAAGAGAGGGAGGAGAGACACAAAACAGGTCCCTATTGGGTATCCATGGAGATACCAGAGGAACTAAGGAGGTGAAGGCCAGCACCAGGGAAATTAATAAAACCGTTGCATTTGAACCAATGTAGCATATTTTGGCAATTACTGAGAGTTAATGCAGGTAAATGGATCATATCTTCTTTCTAAACTCTTTAATGGTATCATGTTATTTATCTCTTGATTTTCCTGAATATGTAGGTAGCCAGGGGGTGCCAAAGTAATGAGGTAGCATTAAGGGGTTAAATTGGGCTTGCTGAGAGTCTTCTGGCCTGGCATTATCCATTCCATGTCTGTGGAGGGTTTGGAGCATTATCAACTCCCGGTTGTGGAGGATTTGGGACTACGGCTACTTGGTCCTATGGTTGCGACATGATCACCCTGATGCATTCTTCCTACTTTGGACTCTGTAAACCTGGAGTGAAATTTACTAAGGTGGGAGATTTTTAGAACTAGTGATGTTGCCCATAGCAACCAATCAGATTATATCTATTATCAAAAATGTAAATGACAATCAATTGAATCACAGATATTGGAATATTATAATCACAATCTATAATGAAGTAATGAGACGATTAATGAAAAACACACTTTTAAATAACAGTTGCTAAATTTCTAGCTTTCCCTAACTAAGTTGTAATAATATTCACAGGTAAATAACATTTGAGCCCTTTTTGAATCCTGTGGTGCCACAGCTTTGCAATGGGGCAAATGGCACACATGTTCACAGAAATGTCAATGGGGGTCATTCCGAGTTTATCACTCGCTACGTGTTTTCGCTGCGCTGCTATTAGGTAAAAAAACAGAAAAACTGTGCATGCTCAAGCAGTGCAAGGCGCACACACGTCGTACGGGTACAAAAAGTATCGTTGCTGTGCAATGGATCTAGCATAGAATCCATTCGCATGGGCGAACGCAAGGAGATTGACAGAAAGAGTGCGTTTATGGGTGTCAACTGACTGTTTTTTGGGAGTGATAGGGAAAACGCAGGTGTGTCCAGGCGTTTGTAGGGCGGGTGTCTGACATCAATACCGGCACCAAAAATACTGAAGTGATTGCAAGCGCTGAGTAAGTCCAGAGCTACTCAGAAACTGCACAAAATGTTTTTGTACCACTCGGCTGCAAAGGCGTTCACAAAGCAAAAATACACTCCCCCGTGGGCGGTGACTATGCATTTGCATGGCTGCTATAAGTAGCTACAGAGCGATCAACTCGGAATGACCCCCAATGTATCTAAGACTTATTGCAAAAGAAGATGTATCTAGCGAAGGATTGTAATGTCTCTGAACAAATGTAGCTTACTTGGTAAAAAGGGTTTCTTGGGAAAATAAACTCAGTCTCTGTCTCTAGATAAAGTAACTCACTTTCATTTGCATAAAAAAATCAGTCTCTTATTTCCCAAAACTCTATAATTTCACTTTCATAAATAACTTTCCAGATAAAGTAACTCACTTTTATGTGCATAAAAAAACAGTCTCTTATTTTCCAAAATTCTATAAGCATGAGGTGGTTGTCTTTGCTATTTTCCAACAAGGACTGACTTTTAAGATGTTGCACTATGCTGTCTGTGCTCATTATATGGCACAGCATGTGACAAAGTGGATACTGGCGCTGGACGTTTGGTTAGCCCGTGGTTTGCACCAATACCAGTCACAATGTACTCACTTAGTAGAGGTATTCACTGTCTGTACCTGTTTCAGCGGTTCTTTCCTGTTCAAGATGGCTGTGGCATCTGTGCCTTTCACTAGGCCCGGTCTCCGACTGTGATGTCTCACTCACTCACCCGGCTCTCTGCTTCCCGGTAGCACCCCACTGCTTTTGCTCTGCAGTGCTGCTCTCACCACCCAGCGTGACCATGCAGTTGGCATCTGGTACTCAACTCCCACTTTGCTCCTCAACCAGCATGTCCAGCACCTCTCCACACTTCTCCTTGACTCCTCTTTCTTGTTCCCACACAAGGTTCCTTTGCTCCCAGACTGCCCTGTCCATTCCCCAATCAGCATAAAGACCATGTGATCGAACCAGGGTCCGTGATTAAACCCTGTTGTGCCATTGTTTCACCTTTACTGCTGCAGACACTGTAAGCAAACTTTTACAGGGACACACACACACACACACCATTTTTACTGGGAGTGCCACATCTATTCCCACTGGATTTATGTGTGTCGTCATGCAACTTGAGACTCTCCCTAAACTAGGCCTGAACACAAACTTCGGCATATTGGCTCAACTCTTGACATGCCCTTTCTGATGTCAATCAGTTGTCTCAAGAATTAACATTTTTGACTTTATGCAATACAACATAGCAAGCTTTCTAACATTTCAAACAATACTGAATATTTTTGCCAAATAACTTTTTGATTTGGTAGATTTATCTTCTTCTTTCTTCTCACCGGTATCTAACAGGTAATATTCCTTTTGTACTTCTCTCTGCCCTTCTGACAAGTGGGTCATTAACATTCTCTTCTGCCACCACTGATTTTGATTTTGCTTGTAACTCTTCTACTATATCTGGTTGAGGTAGGTGGCTGGGCTCTATTGGCTCAGGGATTCCCACTGGCTGTAGTGGCCAACACATACTGTATTGTAGAAAAGATCCATGGGGTCTAGAGAAATCACTGCACTCTGCAGTACATTCAGCTGTGGGATCATCACTTCTAGATTCAAGATTCTTGCTGGTCCAGGACCATCTTTTGTAGTCAATACTATTCTTGCCATAACTATTTCACTTTTGATGGGCTCTACACATGGCTCTCCTGAGGTTTTAGAACTTGCACATTGGGGTCCACTTCTGGTTTTTCCACAGGCAATAGCTCCTGTGTTTAACTTTTGGTCAATGAGCTTTCGATCTGTGATTTCCACTTTTCCTGCTTCCCCAATGGAACTATGTAAAGAACAAAGTATTTAATAAGAATATTTCATTCATTTAGATCTAGGATGTGTTATTTTAGTGTTCCCTTTATTTTTTTGAGCAGTGTATATGCATTAATGCACCATTATTATTTTCCCCCCTTTTTTTCCTTTTATTTAATTTAATTTTTAATTTTTTTCACTATAATTTTATCAGCCTCATGCTACACATCTGTTTGCTCATGATCTATACCTTTAGTTTCCCCTTAATCCCCTAATGATTACGATAGATCCCTTACATAAAGAGAACTCTATATTTTAAAGGAATGGTGATCCCAATTATATATTATTTAACTTGACAGTATCATTCAATCCTTGTGGATTTCCCCCAGTGTAGTGGCAGTTACACAGTGCCACCAGAGTAGTACCAGATACACAATGCCCCCAGTGTAGTGCCAGTTACACAATGCCCCCAGAGTAGTGCCAGTTGCACAATGCCACCAGTGTAGTACCAGTTACACAATGCCCCCAAAGTAGTTCAGTTACACAATGCCCCAATATAGTGCCACTAAACACAATTCCTCTATTATAGTGCCAGATACACAATGGCCCCAAGTAGCTCCAATGCCACACTGTAGTTCCAGTTGCACAATGCCCCAGTGTAGTGCCAGTAAAATGCCCCCAATGTAGTGGCAGTTACACAATGCCCCCAGTGTAGTCCCAGTTACACAATGCCCCCTGTGTAGTGCCAGATACACAATGCCCCCAGAGAAGTGCCAGTTTCACAATGCCACCAGTGTTGTGCCAGTTACACAATGCCCCCAGAGTAGTGCCGGATACACAATGCCCCCAAAGTGGTTCCAGTTACACAATGCCCCATGATCTATACCTTTAGTTTCCCCTTAATCCCCTAATGATTACGATAGATCCCTTACATAAAGAGAACTCTATATTTTAAAGGAATGGTGATGCCAATTATATATTATTTAACTTGATGATTACGATAGATCCCTTACATAAAGAGAACTCTATATTTTAAAGGAATGGTGATGCCAATTATATATTATTTAACTTGACAGTATCATTCAATCCTTGTGGATTTCCCCCAGTGTAGTGGCAGTTACACAGTGCCACCAGAGTAGTACCAGATACACAATGCCCCCAGTGTAGTGCCAGATACACAATGCCCCCAGAGTAGTGCCAGTTGCACAATGCCACCAGTGTAGTACCAGTTACACAATGCCCCCAAAGTAGTTCAGTTACACAATGCCCCAATATAGTGCCACTAAACACAATTCCTCCATTATAGTGCCAGATACACAATGGCCCCAAGTAGTGCCAGTTGCACAATGCCACCAGTGTAGTACCAGTTACACAATGCCCCCAAAGTAGTTCAGTTACACAATGCCCCAATATAGACAAAATGCGTATTTGCGCTTGGTGCATAATTGATAATAAAAATAAAAATAAAAATAAAATAATTTTCAAAAGATAAATACACAGGTGTCTGCTTAAATCAAAATCAACACACGTGGAACTTGCTGATATAGTTAAAAATAGACAAATTTATTAACACACACAGTTAAAACCCATCTATAAAGGGAAGCTCAGACACATTCATATGTATTCAGATTACTTTGCCACTTTGTAAAAGAACTTGAAACAATGTAGCTTATGAGTTGCCACAGAGACCTATATGGTCTAATTGAATCAATTAAACGGATTGCAATGGTTACTTCAGCCTTTAGAAATTGGTTAATGCTCCCGTCCTCTATGCTACTGGCGTCCCAGTGCAGAGGTAATGCTGCTGATAATAATTACCCGACCTGCGGGAAGGTTCAGTCTCGCAGCACAGGAGAAACCGGGGAATCTTCTCAGCGTCCGCCGCCGGCACTATCACGGTGCAGATGTCACTGTCCTGGCGGGCGAGTGCGGATGCTGCAGGGGTATGCTGACCTGGCGTCCCGGTAGAAAAGCTCCAAGGCTGAATTCAAATCAACCGCTGCATGCGGATACGGCAAAAAGCAATCAGTACGTGTGCAGACTGAGCAGGGACATCGTCTTGAGGAAGTCCCGAGTGTGACGGGATGAAACGCGTTGACGTCATCTTCCCTGCTCAGTCTGCACACGTACTGATTGCTTTTTGCCGTATCCGCATGCAGCGGTTGATTTGAATTCAGCCTTGGAGCTTTTCTACCGGGACGCCAGGTCAGCATACCCCTGCAGCATCCGCACTCGCCCGCCAGGACAGTGACATCTGCACCGTGATAGTGCCAGCGGCGGACGCTGAGAAGATTCCCCGGTTTCTCCTGTGCTGCGAGACTGAACCTTCCCGCAGGTCGGGTAATTATTATCAGCAGCATTACCTCTGCACTGGGACGCCAGTAGCATAGAGGACGGGAGCATTAACCAATTTCTAAAGGCTGAAGTAACCATTGCAATCCGTTTTATTGATTCAATTAGACCATATAGGTCTCTGTGGCAACTCATAAGCTACATTGTTTCAAGTTCTTTTACAAAGTGGCAAAGTAATCTGAATACATATGAATGTGTCTGAGCTTCCCTTTATAGATGGGTTTTAACTGTGTGTGTTAATAAATTTGTCTATTTTTAACTATATCAGCAAGTTCCACGTGTGTTGATTTTGATTTAAGCAGACACCTGTGTATTTATCTTTTGAAAATTATTTTATTTTTATTTTTATTTTTATTATCAATTATGCACCAAGCGCAAATACGCATTTTGTCTATATTTTGTGTTTAGTTGATTGGGGGAGTTAGCGATCCCTCAGTATTTGCAGCTGATGTGTAATTAATTAATTTAACTCAATACATTACTTGCGCCAGGAGTTGGAGTGGTTAAACACTCTAAATCAATTTTCTAATGCCCCAATATAGTGCCACTAAACACAATTCCTCCATTATAGTGCCAGATACACAATGGCCCCAAGTAGCTCCAGTTGCACAATGCCACACTGTAGTTCCAGTTGCACAATGCCCCAGTGTAGTGCCAGTAAACACAATGCCCCCAATGTAGTGGCAGTTACACAATGCCCCCAGTGTAGTGCCAGTTACACAATGCCCCCAGTGTAGTGCCAGATACACAATGCCCCCAGAGTAGTGCCAGTTTCACAATGCTACCAGCGTTGTGCCAGTTACACAATGCCCCCAGAGTAGTGCCGGATACACAATGCCCCCAAAGTGGTTCCAGTTACACAATGCCCCAGTATAGTGCCACTAAACAGTATTCCCCAGTATAGTGCCAGTTGCACAATACCCCCAGTGTAGTGGCAGTTACACAATGCCACCAGAGTATTGCCAGATACACAATGCCGCCAGTTTAGTGCCAGGTACACAATGTCACCGAGTAGTTCCAGTTGCACAATGCCACACTGTAGTGCCAGTTGCACAATGCCCCCAGAGTAGTGCCAGATACACAATGCCCCCAAAGTAGTTCAGTTACACAATGCTCCAGTGTAGTGCCAGTTACACAATGCCCCAGTGTTGTGCCAGTTACACAATGCCCCCAGTGTAGTGCCAGTTACACATACTGCCTCCAATAGTGCTCATCCCATGGCTGCCTAAGGGCTGCTGCTTCTGCAACCGCTGTCCATGACAGAGGGGGCAAGAGCACAGTGCTCACTTCTCCTGCCCCTCGCTGTGTCTTGACTCCCATCTCCGGCGGCCATTTGAAAATGTTTTGTGAGCCAAAGCTTGTAGTCCAGTAGACAATCAGGAGCCACTGCTGCCGGTCTGCAAGCTCTGATTGGCTGATAGCCGGCACCACATTAGAAATGGCTGGCCGGCCACATCAGTATGGAGTAGGGACAGGAATTGTTATAGCAGGCATGTGTGAGGGGGTGCCAGAGATTAGGGGGTGACTGTGTGCATCAGTCACCCCCATGTACACGCCTATGGATACATCTACAAAGCAGACTAGTGTGTAACTCTCTTAATCTAAAACAACCCCAAAGTGTTGACTGTACATGGCAATCACAATGGTGCTTCTAGAGGGTCCGATATCTAATAGTGGTGGCCAGGATGCCGACGGTCACATGACCAACAGTGGCATTCCGACACTGAAGATCCCGACAACAGATGGGGTAAGTATTTTTACACTCCCCTACCCTAACCCTCTGGGGGTGGAGGCTATGGCTAACCCTCCAAGTTTGTTGTCTATGGCTAACCCTCCAGGCGGTTTCAACTATGGCTAACCACCTTTCCTAGTGCCTAACCCCCACTCTCTCAGTGACTAACCCTAAACCACCCACCCATTCCCAGGCCCTAACCCAGATCCCAATACATACCTTTGGCATGCTGGCGGTCAGTGTTCCAGAGCTGGTCTCCTGAGTGGCATCGGGATCCAGCATTGGTCACATGACCACCGGCATCCTGACTGTCAGGATGCCAAATGCATCCCCTCCTGGATACCAGTTACACAAGCACATGAGCTCTGTTTGTGGAGAACAGACAAGCGTCATCTGTGCATGGAACAAGTTGTAAAAATGTATCACTAATTTTGGACAGAAAGAATCTGCTTGGAAATTATATTACATTTCTACACTCAAACATTGAATACAATACAAACTCTGCAAGACAATAATGATTAGTAAATTAGGCATCTAGATTCAAAGGATTGTAAAAAAAAAAAAAAGGGGGTTATCTGTTAGCTGAGTTTATTTGGACCATTATTACAATGTTGCAAATACATTAGACAATAGTTAGCCAACATTTTCTACAGAACGAAACAGTCATCATCTGATAATGGCCCTCATTCCGAGTTGTTTGCTCGCTAGCTGCTTTTAGCAGCATTGCACACGCTAAGCCGCCGCCTACTGGGAGTGAATCTTAGCTTAGCAGAATTGCGAACGAAAGATTCACAGAATTGCAAATAGAAATTTCTTGGCAGTTTCTGAGTAGCTCGAGACTTACTCCTACACTGCGATTAGCTCAGCCCGTTTCGTTCCTGGTTTGACGTCACAAACACACCCAGCATTCACCCAGACACTCCCCCATTTCTTCAGACACTCCCGCGTTTTTCCCAGAAATGCCAGCGTTTTTCCACACACTCCCATAAAACGGTCAGTTTCCGCCCAGAAACACCCACTTCCTGTCAATCACATTACGATCACCAGAACGATGAAAAATCTTTGTTAGGCCGTGAGTAAAATACCAAACTTTTGTGAAAAATTCACTTGGCGCAGGCACACTGCGAACATTGCGCATGCGCAGTTTGTGACTAATCGCTCCGTTACGAAAAAAACTAACGAGCGAACAACTCCCCCATATTCATGTGAGTTTTAATACTGTCAGACAATATAAGGTTTATACCATGGGGTTTATCTACTAAAGTCCCAATTTTGTCCGATTTAGTTATTTTTTTTCTAAGAGGCAACACAGGAATTTACTAAGCACAAATCTCGGCAGTGATGGGGCTATTCCAGGGGCAAAACTACTGGCAGTGCATGTAGTGCATTGCACTGGGGCCCCGCCACACTCAAGGGGCCCACAGCCGACGGTATTATAATAAGTCACAATGACTCATTGTATCATGATGCTGCGGCCGCGAGCTACACTCCCGCCTGCCACCCGTGTCACACACAGACCAGGCACCAGTATGCTGCCACCCGCCGCCTGTGTTAACACAGTCAGCGCCTACGGCAGCCCGGCTGGAGGGGGAGGAGGGGTCCTGGCTGGAGAGGGAGGAGGGGCCGTCCCTCCTCATACAAACTTACTGGTCTCACTGGCTGCTGTTGTAAGGAGGGAACGCTCTCCTATCTCCTCCTCTCTCCAGAGCCTCCTCCTCCACACGTCCTCCTGCATTGTAATAAAATGCTGCTGCAACCTGACTATCAGGAAAGCAAGGAGGGGCAGCTAACTCAGCTCCTTCCACTTCCTGTTTATATTCCGCCCCTCGGCTTCCTCTCTCTCTCTGTGTGTTTGGGCGCCGGGGATCTGACAGCATCACAAGATCTTGTGGCTGTCCCTGGCGCCCACTGTCATAATGGGAGGGAGGGAGACGAGCAGCAGCTGCTGGTCATTCCCTATGTGCATGGTGAGTCAGCCATTTGCTTGCACTGCTGCCTGCAGCAACAGCCCCTGGTAGGAATTAGTTGTTTTAAATGTCTTTAATTGTGTTGCATATGTATAAACACATTTTATATATATATATATATATATATATATATATATATATTATTTTTTTATATTGACTTTGCATCTCTTGCCTTGTAAAAATGGGACGCTGTCTGCCGTAATGTGTAAAAATGGGGACGCTGTCTGCTGTAATGTGTTAAAATGGGGACGCTGTCTGCTGTAATGTGTAAAATATGGGGGACACTGTCTGTCGTAATGTGTAAAAAAAGGGGACGCTGTCTGCCGTAATGTGTAAAAAAAAGGGGACGCTGTCTGCCGTATTGTGTAAAAAAAGGGGGACGCTGTCTGCCGTAATGTGTAAAAAAAGGGGACGTTGTCTGCTGTAATGTGTAAAAAAAAGGGGACGCTGTCTGCCGTAATGTGTAAAAAAAAAGGGGACGCTGTCTGCCGTAATGTGTAAAAGGGTCTCTACCTGGTGTAGTGGTAGTACCGTGCGGCGTAATTTGAATAATGTAGACTACTGTGCAGCGTTATATGAATTGCTATTATTTTGTGGCCACACCCCTTCCCCACGAATCCACGCCCCTATTTTTTGCGCGCACTGCCCCAGTTTTGCATGAAGTGGGGGGGGGGCTCCAATTCCGTAACAGCGCTAAAATGTCTATTTACGGCACTGTTGCTAGATATCCATTTCCCTGGCCCTGAGCAGGTCCCCCTCACCAGATCCTCTCCAGGGGTCAGGGGTTGGACTTGGATGGGATGAGGGGAGGGGGGCGCAAAGCATTTTGTCGCACATGACCACACAGCTCGCTAGTTCCACCAAAGAGCCCGAAGCTGGTTACGCATGGTCGGCGCGTCTGCCCCTACCCATGCGTGCCTCTGTGCAAATTGCTCAGGCATTCCAGAGTTATGCCAAAAACGATGGTGGATCCCACACAATTTTTTTTTACATTTGTCACCCAAACAGACCCTTTCCCACAGATAAGCATGCACGGATCTCACTGATCCGTGCATGACTATCCAAACACGCCAGGAAAAAGCAGGTTTATTGCTGCTTTTTTTAACGAATCACATAAAAATACAATCGCAATTAATCATTCAGAGACAAAAACCCAAATATGAATGAATAGTAAATTCCCGTGTTGTATGAACAAACAGCCGCTTTTGACAAATGATCTATTCATTCGTATTTCTGATCTCTGCCATGAAAACCATTACCAATAGCCCCAACACTGACGAGATTTGTGCTTAGTAAGTTCCCATGTTGTAACTTAGAAAAAACAAAAACAAAATGATGCTGCCCTGGTCAGTGCTGTACATACTGGTGCTGAGGAGAATAATCCGCCTCTCTCTCTACCCTGTCCTGCCTCTGATGCTGCCCTGCTCAGTGCTGTAACTGCCGGTGCTGAGGAGAATAATCCGCCTCCTTCTCTGCTCCGTCCCACCTCTGACGCTGCCCTGCTCAGTGCTGTAACTGCCGGTGCTGAGGAGAATAATCCGCCTCCTTCTCAGCTCCGTCCCACCTCTGACGCTGCCCTGCTCAGTGTTGTATATGCTGGTATGACAGGCCAAGCTCCGCCTGCTGTATGTTACATATGTAAGGTTTGCAGGCTGACTCTATGTCAAAGGGCCCTAGGTCTCCTTGCTTAGCTTTGAAACTAAAGTATGCCTCTGCACCCACCCGTGTGTGCATCTGCCCTTACCAGTAGGTGCCTCTCCTCCCACCCATATGCCTATGCCCCTACCTGTGTGCCTCTATCCTTACCTGTGGGTGCATCTGCCCCTACCCGTGTGTTTCTCTGCCCCTACCTGTGTGTGCCTCTGTCCTTACCTGTGGGTGCCTCTGCCCCTACCCATGTGTGCCTCTGCCCTTACCCTTGTGTGCCTCTGCCCTTACCCTTGTGTGCCTCAATCCTTACCTGTTGGCGCCTCTGCCCCTACCCGTGGGTGCCTCTATTCCTACATGTGTGTGCCAATGCCCCTAACCTCTGCCCCTTGCTGTGTGTGTCTCTGCCCCTACCCATGGGTGCCTCTGCCCTTACCTGTGTGTGCCTCTATCCTTGCCTGAAGGTGCCTCTTCACTTTGCCTCTACCCATGTGTGCCTCTTCTGCTGCCTGTGGGTGCCTCTGCCCTTACCCATGTGTGCCTATGTCCCTACCTGTGTGGGCCTCTATCCTTACCTGTTGATGCCTCTGCCCCTACCCATGGGTGCCTCTAACCTTACCTGTGGGTGCCACTGGCCCTACCTGTGTGTGCCTCTGCCCTTACCTGTTTGTGCCTCTATCCTTACCTGTAGGGCCTCTGCCCTTACACATGGGTGCCTCTGCATCTACCCATGTGTGCCTCTGTTCCTACCAGTGGTTGCCTCTGTCTTGACATGTGTGTGCATCTGCCCTTACCTGTGTGTGCATCTGCCCTTACCAGTAGGTGCCTCTGCTCCCACTTGTTAGCCTATGCCCCTACCTGTGTGTGCCTCTGCCCCTACCCATGTGTACCTATATTCTTACCTGTGGGTACCTCTGCCTCTACCCGTGGGTGCCTCTGCCCCTAACTGTGTGTGCCTCTATCCTTACCTGTTGGTGCCTCTTCCCCTACCCAAGTGTAGCACTGCCCTTACCCGTGGGTGCATCTGCCCATATCCATGTGTGCCTCTATCCTAACCAGTTGGAGCCTCTGCCCCTACCCTCTGCCCTTACTTGTGGGTGCCTATGCCCCTACCCATGTGTGCGTCTATCCTTAACAGTGGGTGCCTCTGCCCCTACCCATGTGTGCATCTGCCACTATCCGTGGAGGCCTATATCCTTACATGTTGATGCCTCTGCCCCTACTTGTATGTGCCTCTATCCTTACCTGTGTGTGCCTCTGCCCTACCCGTGGGTGCCACTGCCCATACCTGTGTGTGCATCTATCCTTACCTTTGGGTGCTTCTGCCCCTACCCATGGGTGCATCTACCCTTACACGTGGGTGCCTCTACCCCTACCTATGTGTGCCTCTATCATTACCTGTGGGTGACTCTTCCCCTACCCTCTGCTCCAACCCATGTGTGCCTCTGCCCCTACCTATGCTTGCCTCTGCCCTTACGCATGGATGCCTCTGCCCCTACCCGTAGGTACCTCTGCCCTTACACATGGATGCCTCTGCCCCTACCTGTGTGTGCCTCTTCCCCTACCTGTGGGTGCCTCTGCCTGACACGTGGGCGCGTCTGCCCCTACCCATGCGTGCCTCTGTGTAAATTGCTCCAGGCATTCCAGAGTTATGCCAAAAACTATGGATTTTTACATGTCACCCACTTCCCACCCCAACCCCTAGGGGTGCTAAGTGTGTCTAACCCCCACAGTTTTTTTGTACAGATTGTAAGTCATATGTGTCCCAAGTTTGGTGTAAGTTGCTCCAGGCATTCCAGAGTTATGCCCGAAAACGATGCATTTTTACATGTCAGCCCCTTCCCATGTATACAAAAAAGAGAAAGATGATAGTGGTGCACACTAATAATAATAAAATGTAACTTTTAATTCGTATTATTAAAAACCATTGCGAAATATAGGATAAAATATAAAGGTGAGAAAGAAAGAAAAGTGTTCTAAAATATATGACTTCCTGCACACAGGGTGCCCGCAAACTGTAAGTTTTATATGCCTTTATGCTATGCAGATATCTGTATACTTTATTGTATTTATTAATAAACGTTATATAGTTCCTAGCAGTGATTCATGTCTTGTTGTGTACTCATTATTAAATGTTATACATGTTTGTATATAAACAGCCCCTTCCCATCCCAACCCCTAGATGATGATACTGAACATTCTGTAGCATGATTGCTTTTCCCTTATTGTTTACATGCAATGGCAGATATAGGGGTGAGGGTGCCCCTAGGCACAACAGTAAGGTCCACCAACCCCCCTTGCCTAATTTTATGATTGTCATTGTTTGGTTATGAGCTATCATTTGATTATAGCCAATTTAATAGAATTATAAAAAGCACCTATGACTTTTTATGTTTAATTCTGTATGTATACATTTTTAGTAGGACAGCTTTCAAAGGCAGTATGTGCATGTCCTACCCATTTACACTCTATTAAAGATGTCATATGGTACAGTACAGTGGAAATATTCTGTAGTTACTGGTACATTTTGGGCTGACAGTATCAACACAAGCATCCAAGTGCTGCCCCCAAACAAGTGCTGCCTGTATGCACATGCCTAATGGGAAATTCACCACTTTTTACATGTACTACAAGTAAGACAAGTAAAAAAAAATAGGTATCCATAGCATTGATCCATTTGAACTATCTCAGTCCTGTGTATGACAGGTTGCTCAAATGGTTTCATTTAGTTTTAGTTTTAGATACATAGGTATTTAATTATTGTATTAGTGTTTCAAATGTGAATTTGCATACAGGATTGTGTAATATATGTAATTATTATTATATAATACATGTGACGGCACTGGTGGAGCTTGAACTCGGAGGGGCTTCTGATGTGTGATAAGCGATGCTTTCAGAGTAATGGAGAAAAAGGGGTGGCCTGATATAAAACCTCCTTATAGGAGTATGACCTAGTACGGCAGGAGCAGGGGTCTTGGGACTGACTAGACCACGTTAGATAGTAGTTAATGGAACTATGCTGGTTACTGGACTTAGCGAAACCGGGCTGAGTACCGGTTATATCTGGACTGGGCTGGTTACTGGGTTAGCAAGACTGGCTGAGTACCGGTTTTATCTGGACCGGGCTGATTACCGAATTAGCAAGACCAAGATGGGTACTGGTTATATCTGGAACGTGCTGGTTACCGGATTAGCGAGACCGGGCTGAGTACCTGTTATGTCTGTATTGTGCTGGTTACTGAGTTAGCGAGACCGGCTGATTACCGGTTTTATCTGGACCAGGCTGATTACCGAGTTAGCGAGACCGGGATGGGTACTGGTTATACCTGGATCGGGCTGGTTACCGGATTAGCGAGACCGGGCTGAGTACCGGTTATATCAGGACTGGGCTGGTTACCGGATTTGCAAGATTGGGCTGGGTACCGGCTATATCTGGACTGGGCTGTTTACTGGTTTAGCGAGTCCGGTCTGGGTATCAGTTATATATGGACCAGGCTAGCTACTGGATTCAATGAGACTGGGCTGGGTACCGGCTATATATAGACCAGGCTGGTTACTGGATTCAGTAATACTGGGCTAGATAGCAGCCTAAATTCTATGAGACACACTCTGTGGATGCAGGATGCAACCTGAGACATAGCTAGATAGCGACGTTGTGCAGACACCGAAGCTCTGTCCAGCGTCTGCCTTTAAACCTCCCGCTCAGCTCCCATTGGCCAAACGGGTCACGTGTGCTGAGGAAGAATATGATTGTCCGCATACATCAGCTGACACTCCGGGAAGATGGTGACGCTCATAGCCGCACTGGCGGGAGACCACAGCGCACGGACTCCAGCCTCCTGCAGACTCCCTCGCCAGCGATCCCGGACCACCTAGCCTACATCCAATCCAAAAATTCTGGCGGATCGGGAAGTTCTGTGGCCGCCGCCGGGGTTTTGTGACAAAACATACAGGACTTTAAAACATTTTCACAATGCTTCCTTATATAAAAAGCATTTATCCACAAAAGGTCAGAAATAGCCACAATTACCAGAAGCGGTGGGAACTATGTTTTAAAGACACTTCAAATAGCGTCTGTTTTAAGTGTGTTCCGAATCCACCACCGCAGCACGCACACATCACCGCCAACAAGTGTTGTCCCAATCTGTCCTCCGGTTGATATAAGTCAGGTCCAATGCATTTCTACTTCTTCTGAGGTCTTTATTATGGCCCACAAATGCTGTATAATCCGTAGTCTAAATAATCTGATTTATATACCCCTCCATTACCCGCCAACCAACGCGTTGCACAGCTGATCTCTATACAGAGTTCTACAATTTGTCCATGATCATTGGCTGCGCAGCATTGTCGGCATGGTAACCAACTCCCAGAGTCCCTCAATGTTAATAATAGAATAACCACTCCGATATGTCACATCCAGTTTTATCATTCCGTAGCTAAGCATCCGATAGTGTCCGATACGTCACATCAGTTGCGTCATCCGTAGCTGAGCAACTAGAACATGAACCATTCAATCTTACTTCCATATCCTGGAGCTGTACTTTGAAAGAGAATATTATATAGTTCTTGTTTTTTCTCATAGGGAAACCTCAAATGAAACAATAAACATAAGTTATAAAATAATAAAATATACCATTTTAAAATTCCAGAATATATAAAAAATTCAGAATATATACAGGTTGAGTATCCCATATCCAAATATTCCGAAATACGGAATATTCCGAATTACGGACTTTTTTGCGTGAGAGTGAGATAGTCAAACATTTGTTTTTTGATGGCTCAATGTACACAAACTTTGTTTAATACACAATGCTATAAAAAATATTGTATTAAATTACCTTCAGGCTGTGTGTATAAGGTGTATATGAAACATAAATGTATTGTGTGAATGTAGACACACATTGTTTAATGCACAAATTTATGAAAAATATTGGCTAAAAATGACCTTCAGGCTGTGTGTATAAGGTGTATATGTAACATAAATGCATTCTGTGCTTAGATTTATGTCCCATCACCATGATATCTCATTATGGTATGCAATTATTCCAAAATACGGAAAAATCCAATATCCAAAATACCTCTGGTCCCAAGCATTTTGGATAAGGGATACTCAACCTGTACGATGCAAGGGAGGATATTAACCCATAAAAATTACCATTCCCTTCCATATCCCACTCTAATCACCTGATAGGATATCATAATGACAAGGTGCAAAGTGAAAAAAAGTGACATTGGGGGTCATTCCGAGTTGATCACTCGCTAGTTATTTTTATCAGCTGTGCAAACGCTATGCCGCCGCCCACTGGGAAGTGTATTTTAGCTTAGCAAAACTGCGAACGCATGTGCAGATGAGCTCTACAATAAAGGGTTGTGCAGTTTCTGAGTAGCTCTGAACCTACTCAGCACTTGCGATCACTTCAGGCTATTGGTGTCCGGATTTGACGTCATACACTCACCCAGCGAATGCCCAGCCATGCCTGTGTTTTTTCAGACACGCCTGCATTTTTGCAAACACTCCCTGAAAACGGTCAGTTGACACCCAGTAACGCCCCCTTCCTTTCAATCTTCTTGTGGCCGCCAGTGCGAAAAGGAAAACTTCGCTAGAAGCTGACACAACCACAAAGAGCTTTGTACCTGTACGTCGGGCGTGCACATTGCGGGGCATACGAATGCGCATAAATGCCATTTTTTCAACTGATCGCTGCACTGCAAAAATCGTCAGCGAGCAATCAACTCAGAATGACCCCTCTAGTGCATTATCTATAAAAACCATTTTATTTCAAGACCCCAGAAGGGGTAGAAATGCGTTGGACCTGACTTATATCAACGGGAGGCCAGATTGGGACAACACCTGTTGGCAGTGACGTATGCGTGCTGCGGTGGTGGATCCGGAACACACTTAAAACAGAGGTTACAGTATTTGAACTGTCTTTCCAACATAGTTCTCACCACTTCAGGTAATAGTGGCTATTTCTGACCTCTTCGAGATAAATGCTTTTGATATAAAGAAGATAACAAGCACTGTGAAAAGGTTTGAAAGTCCTGTATGTTTTATGTGTTATTAAAATTGTACTTCACTATATATATCCTTGTTTCCTCTTATACCATGTTGAAATCTTACTGCGAGGAGGATTGGGGATCTCTCCAGAATTACTATAAGCGCTGACAAGGTTCTGTTTTACAACTTCTTCTGTGCAGGATTGTGTAATGTCATGTATTTTCAGGTACAGCAGTGTAGCACCTGCTACCATATTTGGAAACAAACACACACAATAAACTGAGAGAATACACCCACAAAGAAAACATCAGTGGATTCAGGGAAAAAACCCAGTTTTCATATCATGGGGTAATAGGTTGTCGGATGTGCGGGACTTTGTGCGAGAATGCCCATACTGTATATTTACCAGTTTTGCCCTGTAAATTATTGTCACTTTAATAATATGGGCATTCTCGGCCAAAATCCTGCACCTCCAGCAATTCAGACCCTATGACATTTGCCCCCACATGTCATTCTATGTAACTTGTAATACATGTAACAAATTCCCCAATGAAGTTGCACAAATTAGATCAGACACTGTACTCCTAAAACTAATTTTGCATTAAATATTCTCTGCATCTAGGTTTAGTATAGGAACAGATTTCATCTTTTAATATACCATTAAATGTAACATCTTAGCACATTAATCATTAAAGAATTGTGTCTCCAAATTTTAAATACTATGGGGGGTAATTCTAAGTTGATCGCAGCAGGAATTTTGTTAGCAGTTGGGCAAAACCATGTGCACTGCAGTCGAGGCAGATATAACATATGCAGAGAGAGTTAGATTTGGGTGTGGTGTGTTCAATCTGCAATCTAATTTGCAGTGTAAAAATAAAGCAGCCAGTATTTACCCTGCACAGAAATATAATAACCCACCCAAATCTAACTCCCTGCACATGTTATATCTGCCTCCCCTGCAGTGCACATGGTTTTGCCCAACTGCTAACAAAATTCCTGCTGCGATCAACTTGGAATTACCCCAAATGAACATGTAGTTATTACCCACATACTAGAATCAGCAGAAATACTATTTTTTTACAAATTCAAATATATTTGCTTTTAATATGGGTATGTGTGTCCCCAAAATTGATTTATTATTAAATAACACATTATTATCCCATTTTCATACTATTAAATTTTATACTAATGACAATTAATTTTAGTGTAATATAACAATATCAGAATAAAAAAAATGCAATTGTTTTATTTTATTTTTCATTTCCTCCATATATTTATCATATCTCAAATTTAAACCAGAACTTTGTCTGAGCATTGATAAAAAAAAAATAGATATATATCTATAACATTCATAATTGAATCTACATAGTTAATGGTTTTTGCAACATGCCTCCTAATACTAATTATTCTGCATTTACAGTATGACAATCTTGTGTCTCTAAAGCCCCATTCAGTCCTCCTGGGTAGAAACATTGTCATTTGGAAAACAAGTGTGCTTCTTTATGATGTAATATTATTTAATCTGTTGTCGCTATTTTGTATTTGTCCTCAATACAGCACTTTCAGTCCCTTATGATCTCTATCTTGTGTCACAACAAAAAGTCTATGGAATGTTATTCATTAAGTCTTTACATGAAATTGAGCCTGTGTTCTAGAAATCTTTCCTTTAGGGATCTCCCAGTCAGCTGGAGCCATTGGGGACATTGCAATATGAATAACATAATTTGAAATTTAGATTTGTTTTAGAGAAACGTGTTCTTATTTGTTTTAGATGCAATTTTAAAACAATGTCAAATGCTTAGTTAGTAATATCTTCACACGTTAAAGAAGTTGATTTATTACATTTAAAGTGAGGAATCCATATCCCATTACTCCTACAGTCTTCATCTTACAAAATATTTGCCAATGGTGTAGTTCAGTCTGCACCTTATATTTTGATATTTTGATAGTTGTTTAAAGACTGTAATACTTCACAGAGACCCCACGTGTTCACATGTAGCAATGCAAAAAATAAGAAACATGTCTACAACATTGATTTTTACAGAATGCCACCTTCCCTGCCCTATTAACGTAGCTTATGGAGTCAAACAGTTTATCCCAAATGTAAATCTTCTTGTTTGAAGAAGTCTTACAACTCTCTCCAGAATGCATGGTTGTTTAATTTTAACAAGAGAACAATATTATTCCTTTATTATATGAAAGGGGCAATAGTAATTATGAATTGGTGTTTAAAAATATTTTAATGGTTGTGGAAGCATGATTTATTTTATGATGTGGGTACAGTGTATACAGTCATAACATAATACATGCTTCCCCATCATTATAATATATATATATATATATATATATATATATATATATATAATTTTTTTTTTAACATTAATAATTACTTAATTTTGCCCCTTTTTAATACAATTAATAAATAACAATTGCTCCCTTCCTCTAATGTCAGGTTCCAGAGAGTGCACTCACGTTATACATTGCTACTCTGTTGTAGCTTCAGTTACATAGAGGTCTATTTACTAAGCCTTGGATGGAGATAAAGTAGCAGCCAACCAGCTCCTGACTGTCATTTTTTAAACACAGCCTGTAACATGGTAGTTAGGAGCTGATTGGCTGGTACTTATCTCCACTGACTTTATCTCTATCCAAGGCTTAGTAAATAGATCCCAAAGTTTCTAATAGCTGTCCAAACATCTGTGGGTGCTGGTATCACCCCATGATAACTGGCCAAACCCCATAAGCATGGCCCCTACCACTGCAATCCTCCAGTGGTCCCTTCATACCTCAGTCTGACACTGTTCATCATCAGTATTCTTTCAGTTGCAGAGGGTTCGGAAATGGAGGAAAGATGTTTCTTTAGGATTACAGTGTCAGTATAAGAAATGTCAGACTCACACATAGTACTCATGGTCATCCTTGGACTCTCCTCTGGGTTTTGTGGCATTTCTGCACACACATTTTGTTCTTCACCCTTAGTGATCTTCGTTTTGTGCACTGATTTGCTTGTTTTAAAGGTGACACATCTAGTGGTAGATTTACTAAGATCCGTGTTTTGCCCGGCTGCCGTCACAGGAGTTTTTTCAAACTCAAATACAGAAATTTACTAAGAATCGTGGTTTTCAATGGCTTATGGATTCATGTTTGCAAGCTGTGTTTTAGTTGAGAACGGCCAAATACTCCCGAAAATTGCAGATTTGAGTTCCGTCCATATTTGCAAAATATGACCATATTCCGGTCTGTGTTACCAAAATATGGGTGAACATGGTAGCCGCTTATGATCATTGAAAGTGTCACATGTGGCAGTGACAAGCCAGAGCCTTGAAAATAGGCCCCAAACCATTTGTTTCTCATGGGCAGAGCCGTCTTAACAGTAGTGTAGGCCCCTGGGCACAGCAATGCACTGGGGCCCCTACCCACCCATCAGTGGTAGGGGAGGGGGCTACTATCAGTGTCAGCTTTGATGTCCCGCAGGGGGTAGGGGCGTTCTGTCTTTCGCTCAGCATGTAGGACCTGGAAAAATAATTTATGCTAATGACTCCTTTACTGCACAAATGGGGCGTAAGGGAGAACACTAAGCTGTAGAAGGGGATATTGTGCTGATTGAAAGGGCCCTGGTACTTGACTTCAAGGGTGGTAGGGGTGTTTAATACACAGGGGAGGGGTGGATAATGGAGTGGGCTTAATATTCATAATTTTCCGGGGGTCAGGGCAGCTTGCTTTACTGCAAATATCTCCAGTTCCTGGAAATATATTTCTTAGCTTTAATGGAATAAAAAAACTAGAGAGTCCCACCTTTCAGAAGGTACTAGGGACTTGGGGATCAGACTTCAGTAGCTAGAGCAATCCACCAACAAAAATATAAAACTGCATATTAGGCGTGTGGAGCTCGAGCAGGGTCCAGCTGTTTGAAGGCTGATATCTCTGGTTCTGGGCATAGTAGAGACAAGCTTTTGGAGTATACCCTGAGAAAAACTCTAGGTCAGACAGAACCCGAGATATTTGGCTGGGAAGAGCAATTAACAGGCTTGGATGGGGACCACTGCTTTGAAGTCAGATACCTCCGGTTCCCAAGGGCCGATTTTCAAAAATCTGGTACCCCTGGAAAGAGGGGACCCTCAGCTATCAGCCAAGGGCCCTTTTACTCCTGGGGCCCTTGGGCAAGAGCCCATTGAGCCCATACAAAAAGAGGGCCCTGCTCAAGGGTTTAGGTAGATGAGTCGAGCGGAGAGTGCAGGCAAGTTGGTGTGTTAATGATTTTTGGTATTTTTGATTGTTGAGTGCTGATCTTTGAATGTACTGTAAGTAGTCTTGTGAACTTTGTTGTCTTGTTGTCTTAATAGTCTGTCTTATTTTTTGTCATTGCCATTTTTGTCTATTGTCAGTGTTTCTTTGTGTCTATGTGGAGTATGTGCTGTTAGTGTAGGTAGTGGGGGAGTGTGTTTCATTTTTGTGTTTTGTGTTATACAGTATGTTGGAGATTAGGAGGATGTGCGGGGCGGAGGATAGTTAGGTGGAGAGTGAGGTGGAGGAGGTGGCAGCCCAGTACCCTTAGGTCAGTGATGGGCATAGGGAAGATCTGCACAGGCTGTGCATCAGGACAAGGATGGGCCGCAATGTTAAGTCTACATTTGCAGACAATGTGGCCTCGGTGCAGGAAGTAATTAAGTACCACAGTCAGCTAGTTGGCCATGAAACTGTCCGCATCGCTACACAGTGTAAGAATGCTATCTGGGGGAAGGTTGTGGCTGCTGTAAATTTGGAGGGTATTGTCCACAGGAATGAGAACACCTGCAAGAAGCAGCTGTCGGACATCAAGCACCAGGTCAAAAGCAAGATGGAAAGTAGATGAAGACATCCCTGCAGACAAGCTCTAGCTCCCCTTGCCAGGTGGACCCCTGGAATACGAGGAGCCAATGAAGATCCTCATCTCTCAGGTGGTGATTCAGCGCACTCATGTTTGGGACACAGATGAGCATAGGTGACCTGGGAAGTGGAAATTCTTTTTAATCAGATTTTTAAATAGCCACTGTAAAAACATATTTATATGGTATGAAAAATGCAATGTTTATTTATATTGTGTCTGCCTGTTATTTTAATTTTACTTTTGTAATTGTCACTTAGGCAACATGTGAATGGCTTTTCATTGCAGTGACGTGCAGTTTTTTTTTTGTTTGTTTTTTTAAACATGGATATTTCTAAATATGGTAGTCTTTAAATTTAGTTAAAAAAAAAACAGGTGTGTAATTATTTTATTTTTTATCATTTATAATGTACCTAAACAAAATAATTTAAAAAAAAACATTGGAAGTTTACTTTTCACACCATTTATGTAATGTACAAACACTTTAAACAACATTCATTTTGTTGATGAAAATTAGTTTTACTTTCATTTTTGCCCATCTTGTGACGGTAGCATCTAGCTTCTCTTCCTGGAGAGGACCTTTCCCATAACCCCCTGGGTCCATGTCACAATATATTTGGAATAGTAAAGTATGTGACCCCCATTTCTAAGTTATTAATTGCAGTCATTTTTTAGACAAGTTAAGGCAATGTTTAAAATATATACAAAATATTTAATGCTAAAAACACAGTAATGTCCCCGTATTTTTTTAGAATAAAGAACAAGTTTGTATTTTTTAAATGTAATATGCTTTTTAATAAAAAAATATGTTTTTTTCTTTTTTAAAGTTCAGAAGTGTACGCAGAGACCAGCACCCACACTGTGATGTGGATGATGATGATGATGATGAATTACATTTTCAATGTGTTTTCTTTAGAATGCTTTTCAAAATTTGTGCTTTACAATTATTATTTTTTTCACACTATTTTAAGGTCCTTCTTCTGCAACTCTAGCAAAAAGTCAGAGTCTGTCAATGGCGTCATCTCAGCCCCCAAATATCATCCTGACACTGTCTGAAGAGTCAAGTCATCATTCTCTGCAGCTCCTTGGCGAGTCTGTTTTTTTGTGGTAAAACACACTTTAACATTGCACCACACACACTTTCAGAACTTCATAATCACAGTAGTGAATGGTATTGCACAAACTTTACCAAACATTACATGTACACACATTGGAAGGGGGTTATTATGGGTTGATTGGACGAAGCAACTTTTTGCTGCCCATGCGATCAACTAGACGCTGCCTATGGGGGAGGGCTTTTTTGCATAGCAAGGCTGCGAACGCTTGTGCAGCCCTGCTTTGCAAAAAAGTTTTGTGTAAAAGTAGACCAGGGTAACTGTTACTTGCCCTGTGCGATCAATCCAGCGATGCAGGTCCTGGAATTGACGTCAGACATCCGCTCTCCAAACGCCTGGACACGTCTGTGTTGGATTCACTACTCCCAGGAAACTGTGATTTGCCACCCCGGAACGCCTTCCTGCTGTCAATCTTCTTTTAATCGCAGAAGCGATCGATTTCTTCAGTCTTCATGCCATTGCCTGGCGATGGCTGTCGCTGCGCAACGATGCGCATGCGCATTGCGACCGCCACGCTGGTGCAGACCCAACTCATTTGCACTGCTGCGACAACCAGCAGCATGCGAACGGGTCGAAATGACCCCCCAAATACAATAGGGAGCAAGTTCTAAACATGTGTGAGTTTAGCGCTAAACTTGCACATTTTTAGAACTTGCCAATGTAATAGGCTGTGAGAACTTGCAAACTTGATTGTTACTCATATGTCAACTAATCACATGGGGCAAACACACATACAGATGTTTTTATATGGGAAATAAATAACTTACACAGTGTATTAGGATGCAAATTGTAAACTCCCACATAATTAGTACAAAAAAAAAAATTGGGAAAATAATACACCAGCTTCAGTGAGATCATGCTTCTGTTTGTAAATGTTTTTAAAGAGTTTAAAATCAGAGAAAAAAATGGCATGAGGTCCTTGGATCTCTTTGAGCCGATCCTGGTTCAAGAAATACTGGGGGGAAAATTGTGCGGTGTTCCCTGTATTTAATGAACCAGTACCGAGCTGTTGGAGTTGGCCCTGTTTCTAAAAATAATGGGAACAAATTGAGTAGGAAACCTCTGTATTTTTGGTATCTGGTCTCTAGGTCGACCACACTTAGGTCGACAATGTCTAGGTCGACCACTATTGGTCGACAGTAACTAAGTTGACATGGTTTCTAGGTCAACAGGGTCTCGAGGTCGACATGTTCTAGGTTGACAGATCAAAAGGTCGACATGAGCTTTTCAAAATGTTTTATTTTTTTAAAATCTTTTTCATACTTAACGTTCCATGCGGACTACAATTCGGAATAGTGCCCGAAGCATGGCGAGCGAAGAGATCCATGTGAAGAGACACAGTGCACTAATTGGGGTTCCCAGTCACTGTTCAGAGAAAATGACACAAAAACAAACATATGTCAACCTTTTGACCTGTCGACCAAGAACATGTCGACCTAGAAACCCTGTTGACCTAGAATCCCTGTGAACCTAATTACTATCGACCAATAGTGGTTGACCTAAGTGTGGTCGACCTTCCATACCACAGCCTGTATTTTTAGAACCAGTGCAGTGCTCCATTAGCAAGGGGTGTAATGCCACAGCCAGGAACACACTTGATGGGGTCCCCTGGCCAAACCATTTTCCTTCATAAATAGTCAGCCAAGGTTGGGGATTGCTGGAGAAGTGGAGACCACCCCAATAAAGGAGTCCCCCCTCTCCAAAGCATCTGAGGCCTGGCCTGAAGCCTGGGGCTGTCCCCGGCACCCCTGGGTGATAGGTGCCGAGTTGATAGAAATTCAGTAAAAAATAAAACAATACATGAGGACTACAGGTCCCAGTAAGCCTACCCCACATGCTGGTACTTGTAGAACCACAAGTACCAACATGTGGGGCATTAAGGGTCCAATGGTACCTATAGTACCCCTGTAAGAGACATAGGTCATATTTGACAGCCAGGCTAGTTATGTTTGACAGCCAATGCACTCACAGCCAATCAGCAGCCTGTTCCCATTTTAATGGGCTCTGATTGGCTGGAAGCTCAGCAAATGAAAGTACACACATGGGTTCTGCCATTTCATTTGCTGAGAGGAGCTATATGTGTATAAACATATACAGTAGCTTCTTTATATCCAGCTGGATTGGGTCACTTATTGGATGCCTACTGGACAAGTGGACCAGATCTGAGAAAGGCATAGGTGAGCATGAATCCCATCCATGTAGCGGGTTCTACCTGGAAAAGTGAACTGAACATGCCAGGGACAAGGTGAGTATACAGTATGTGAGTGTGAGTATGTGCGTGTGAGTATGTATGTGTATATTATAGAGATGAGCGGGTTCGGTTCCTCGGAAACCGAACCCGCCTGAACTTCAGGTTTTTTTTACACGGGTCCGAGCGACTCGGATCTTCCCGCCTTGCTCGGTTAACCCGAGCGCGCCCAAACGTCATCATCCCGCTGTCGGATTCTCGCGAGGCTCGGATTCTATCGCGAGACTCGGATTCTATATAAGGAGCCGCGCGTCGCCGCCATTTTCACACGTGCATTGAGATTGATAGGGAGAGGACGTGGCTGGCGTCCTCTCCGTTTATAGAGACTGAGACTAGAGTAGAGAGAGACACAGTATTATTTACTTTAGTAATTTTGGGGGGCATTAGGAGGAGTACTACTACTTGCTGAAGTGATAGTGTGACTGTATATCTGACTTGTGGGGGAGACAGTGGGGAGCAGTTAGAGTCTGAGAGCAGGCTGCAGGAGTACATATTTTAACATACAGTGCACACTTTTGCTGCCAGAGTGCAACACTGCCATTGTGACCACACTGACCACCAGTATATATTGTGATTGTCTGCTTAGGAGTACTACTTGCAAGTTGCTGATAGTGTGACCAGTGACCTGACCACCAGTTTAATTAATCACCACCAGTTTAATATATATATATTATATATACATATATAATTGTATATAATATATATATAATTGTATACCACCTACCCATGTTTTTTTTTTTTTTCTTTCTTCATGATACATACTACTATAGTAGCTTACTGTAGCAGTCTGCGGTGCTGCTGAGCTGACAGTGTCCAGCAGGTCCGTCATCAGTCATTACATAATAAATATATATACCTGTCCGGCTGCAGTACTAGTGATATTATATATATATATATATATATTAATTTCATCTCATTATCATCCAGTCTATATTAGCAGCAGACACAGTACGGTAGTCCACGGCTGTAGCTACCTCTGTGTCGGCAGTCGCTGGTCCATCCATAATTGTATACCACCCACCCGTGGTTTTTTTTTTCTCTTTCTTCTTGATACATATTACTATAGTAGCTTACTGTAGCAGTCTGCGGTGCTGCTGAGCTGACAGTGTCCAGCAGGTCCGTCATCAGTCATTACATAATAAATATATATACCTGTCCGGCTGCAGTACTAGTGATATTATATATATATATATATATATATATATATATTAATTTCATCTCATTATCATCCAGTCTATATTAGCAGCAGACACAGTACGGTAGTCCACGGCTGTAGCTACCTCTGTGTCGGCAGTCGCTGGTCCATCCATAATTGTATACCACCTACCCGTGTTTTTTTTTTCTCTTTCTTCTTGATTCTTACTACTATAGTAGCTTACTGTAGCAGTCTGCGGTGCTGCTGAGCTGACAGTGTCCAGCAGGTCCGTCATCAGTCATTACATAATAAATATATATACCTGTCTGGCTGCAGTGCTAGTGATATTATATATTTATATATATATTAATTTCATCTCATTATCATCCATTCTATATTAGCAGCAGACACAGTACGGTAGTCCACGGCTGTAGCTACCTCTGTGTCGGCAGTGGCTGGTCCATCCATAATTGTATACCACCTACCCGTGGTTTTTTTTTCTCTTTCTTCTTGATACATACTACTATAGTAGCTTACTGTAGCAGTCTGCGGTGCTGCTGAGCTGACAGTGTCCAGCAGGTCCGTAATCAGTCATTACATAATAAATATATATACCTGTCCGGCTGCAGTACTAGTGATATTATAAATATATATATATATATATTAATTTCATCTCATTATCATCCAGTCTATATTAGCAGCAGACACAGTACGGTAGTCCACGGCTGTAGCTACCTCTGTGTCGGCAGTCGCTCGTCCATCCATAAGTATACTAGTATCCATCCATCTCCATTGTTTACCTGAGGTGCCTTTTATTTGTGCCTATTAAAATATGGAGAACAAAAATGTTGAGGTTCCAAAATTAGGGAAAGATCAAGATCCACTTCCACCTCGTGCTGAAGCTGCTGCCACTAGTCATGGCCGAGACGATGAAATGCCAGCAACGTCGTCTGCCAAGGCCGATGCCCAATGTCATAGTACAGAGCATGTAAAATCCAAAACACCAAATATCAGTAAAAAAAGGACTCCAAAACCTAAAATAAAATTGTCGGAGGAGAAGCGTAAACTTGCCAATATGCCATTTACCACACGGAGTGGCAAGGAACGGCTGAGGCCCTGGCCTATGTTCATGGCTAGTGGTTCAGCTTCACATGAGGATGGAAGCACTCAGCCTCTCGCTAGAAAAATGAAAAGACTCAAGCTGGCAAAAGCACCGCAAAGAACTGTGCGTTCTTCGAAATCCCAAATCCACAAGGAGAGTCCAATTGTGTCGGTTGCGATGCCTGACCTTCCCAACACTGGACGTGAAGAGCATGCGCCTTCCACCATTTGCACGCCCCCTGCAAGTGCTGGAAGGAGCACCCGCAGTCCAGTTCCTGATAGTCAGATTGAAGATGTCAGTGTTGAAGTACACCAGGATGAGGAGGATATGGGTGTTGCTGGCGCTGGGGAGGAAATTGACAAGGAGGATTCTGATGGTGAGGTGGTTTGTTTAAGTCAGGCACCCGGGGAGACACCTGTTGTCCGTGGGAGGAATAGGGCCGTTGACATGCCTGGTGAAAATACCAAAAAAATCAGCTCTTCGGTGTGGAAGTATTTAAACAGAAATGCGGACAACATTTGTCAAGCCGTGTGTTGCCTTTGTCAAGCTGTAATAAGTAGGGGTAAGGACGTTAACCTCCTCGGAACATCCTCCCTTATACGTCACCTGCAGCGCATTCATAATAAGTCAGTGACAAGTTCAAAAACTTTGGGCGACAGCGGAAGCAGTCCACTGACCAGTAAATCCCTTCCTCTTGTAACCAAGCTCACGCAAACCACCCCACCAACTCCCTCAGTGTCAATTTCCTCCTTCCCCAGGAATGCCAATAGTCCTGCAGGCCATGTCACTGGCAATTCTGACGAGTCCTCTCCTGCCTGGGATTCCTCCGATGCATCCTTGCGTGTAACGCCTACTGCTGCTGGCGCTGCTGTTGTTGCTGCTTGGAGTCGATGGTCATCCCAGAGGGGAAGTCGTAAGCCCACTTTTACTACTTCCACCAAGCAATTGACTGTCCAACAGTCCTTTGCGAGGAAGATGAAATATCACAGCAGTCATCCTGTTGCAAAGCGGATAACTGAGGCCTTGACAACTATGTTGGTGTTAGACGTGCGTCCGGTATCCGCCGTTAGTTCACAGGGAACTAGACAATTTCTTGAGGTAGTGTGCCCCCGTTACCAAATACCATCTAGGTTCCACTTCTCTAGGCAGGCGATACCGAGAATGTACACGGACGTCAGAAAAAGACTCACCAGTGTCCTAAAAAATGCAGTTGTACCCAATTTCCACTTAACCACGGACATGTGGACAAGTGGAGCAGGGCAGGGTCAGGACTATATGACTGTGACAGCCCACTGGGTAGATGTATGGACTCCCGCCGCAAGAACAGCAGCGGCGGCACCAGTAGAAGCATCTCGCAAATGCCAACTCTTTCCTAGGCAGGCTACGCTTTGTATCACCGGTTTCCAGAATACGCACACAGCTGAAAACCTCTTACGGCAACTGAGGAAGATCATCGCGGAATGGCTTACCCCA
Source organism: Pseudophryne corroboree (assembly GCF_028390025.1). Taxonomy (NCBI): domain Eukaryota; kingdom Metazoa; phylum Chordata; class Amphibia; order Anura; family Myobatrachidae; genus Pseudophryne; species Pseudophryne corroboree. The sequence goes on along the minus strand of NC_086447.1, from coordinate 37,510,066 downwards.
ATTGGACTCTCCTGTGGATTTGTGGCATCGGACAACGCCAGCAATATTGTGTGTGCATTAAATATGGGCAAATTCCAGCACGTCCCATGTTTTGCACATACCTTGAATTTGGTGGTGCAGAATTTTTTAAAAAACGACAGGGGAGTGCAAGAGATGCTGTCGGTGGCCAGAAGAATTGCGGGACACTTTCGGCATACAGGCACCACGTACAGAAGACTGGAGCACCACCAAAAACGCCTGAACCTGCCCTGCCATCATCTGAAGCAAGAAGTGGTAACGAGGTGGAATTCAACCCTCTATATGCTTCAGAGGTTGGAGGAGCAGCAAAAGGCCATTCAAGCCTATACAATTGAGCACGATATAGGAGGTGGAATGTACCTGTCTCAAGCGCAGTTGAGAATGATTTCAACGTTGTGCAAGGTTCTGCAACCTTTTGAACTTGCCACACGTGAAGTCAGTTCAGACACTGCCAGCCTGAGTCAGGTCATTCCCCTCATCAGGCTTTTGCAGAAGAAGCTGGAGGCATTGAAGGAGGAGCTAAAAGGGAGCGATTCCGCTAGGCATGTGGGACTTGTGGATGGAGCCCTTAATTCGCTTAACAAGGATTCACGGGTGGTCAATCTGTTGAAATCAGAGCACTACATTTTGGCCACCGTGCTCGATCCTAGATTTAAAACCTACCTTGGATCTCTCTTTCCGACAGACACTAGTCTGCTGGGGTTCAAAGACCTGCTGGTGACAAAATTGTCAAGTCAAGCGGAATGCGACCTGTCAACATTTCCTCCTTCACATTCTCCCGCAACTGGGGGTGCGAGGAAAAGGCTCAGAATTCCGAGCCCACCCGCTGGCGGTGATGCAGGGCAGTCTGGAGCGACTGCTGATGCTGACATCTGGTCCGGACTGAAGGACCTGACAACGATTACGGACATGTCGTCTACTGTCACTGCATATGATTCTCTCACCATTGAAAGAATGGTGGAGGATTATATGAGTGACCGCAGCCAAGTAGGCACGTCAGACAGTCCGTACTTATACTGGCAGGAAAAAGAGGCAATTTGGAGGCCCTTGCACAAACTGGCTTTATTCTACCTAAGTTGCCCTCCCACAAGTGTGTACTCCGAAAGAGTGTTTAGTGCCGCCGCTCACCTTGTCAGCAATCGGCGTACAAGGTTACTTCCAGAAAATGTGCAGAAGATGATGTTCATTAAAATGAATTATAATCAATTCCTCCGTGGAGACATTGACCAGCAGCAATTGCCTCCACAAAGTACACAGGGAGCTGAGATGATGGATTCCAGTGGGGACGAATTGATAATCTGTGAGGAGCGGGATGTACACGGTGATATATCGGAGGATGATGATGAGGTGGACATCTTGCCTCTGTAGAGCCAGTTTGTGCAAGGAGAGATTAATTGCTTCTTTTTCGGTGGGGGTCCAAACCAACCCGTCATTTCAGTCACAGTCGTGTGGCAGACCCTGTCACTGAAATGATGGGTTGGTTAAAGTGATCATATCCTGTTTATACAACATAAGGGTGGGTGGGAGGGCCCAAGGACAATTCCATCTTGCACCTTTTTTTTCTTTCATTTTTATTTGCGTCATGTGCTGTTTGTGGAGTGTTTTTTGGAAGGGCCATCCTGCGTGACACTGCAGTGCCACTCCTAGATGGGCCAGGTGTTTGTGTCGGCCACTAGGGTCGCTTAGCTTACTCACACAGCTACCTCATTGCGCCTCTTTTTTTCTTCTTTGCGTCATGTGCTGTTTGGGGAGTGTTTTTTGGAAGGGCCATCCTGCGTGACACTGCAGTGCCACTCCTAGATGGGCCAGGTGTTTGTGTCGGCCACTAGGGTCGCTTAGCTTACTCACACAGCTACCTCATTGCGCCTCTTTTTTTCTTTGCGTCATGTGCTGTTTGGGGAGTGTTTTTTGGAAGGGCCATCCTGCGTGACACTGCAGTGCCACTCCTAGATGGGCCAGGTGTTTGTGTCGGCCACTAGGGTCGCTTAGCTTATTCACACAGCTACCTCATTGCGCCTCTTTTTTTCTTCTTTGCGTCATGTGCTGTTTGGGGAGTGTTTTTTGGAAGGGCCATCCTGCGTGACACTGCAGTGACACTCCTAGATGGGCCAGGTGTTTTTGTCGGCCACTAGGGTCGCTTATCTTACTCACACAGCTACCTCATTGCGCCTCTTTTTTTCTTCTTTGCGTCATGTGCTGTTTGGGGAGTGTTTTTTGGAAGGGCCATCCTGCGTGACACTGCAGTGACACTCCTAGATGGGCCAGGTCTTTGTGTCGGCCACTAGGGTCGCTTAGCTTACTCACACAGCTACCTCATTGCGCCTCTTTTTTTCTTCTTTGCGTCATGTGCTGTTTGGGGAGTGTTTTTTGGAAGGGCCATCCTGCGTGACACTGCAGTGCCACTCCTAAATGGGCCAGGTGTTTGTGTCGGCCACTAGGGTCGCTTAGCTTACTCACACAGCTACCTCATTGCGCCTCTTTTTTTCTTTGCGTCATGTGCTGTTTGGGGAGTGTTTTTTGGGAGAACCATCCTGCGTGACACTGCAGTGCCACTCCTAGATGGGCCAGGTGTTTGTGTCGGCCACTAGGGTCGCTTAGCTTACTCACACAGCTACCTCATTGCGCCTCTTTTTTTCTTCTTTGCGTCATGTGCTGTTTGGGGAGTGTTTTTTGGAAGGGCCATCCTGCGTGACACTGCAGTGCCACTCCTAGATGGGCCAGGTGTTTGTGTCGGCCACTAGGGTCGCTTATCTTACTCACACAGCTACCTCATTGCACCTCTTTTTTTCTTCTTTGCGTCATGTGCTGTTTGGGGAGTGTTTTTTGGAAGGGCTATCCTGCGTGACACTGCAGTGCCACTCCTAGATGGGCCAGGTGTTTGTGTCGGCCACTAGGGTCGCTTAGCTTACTCACACAGCTACCTCATTGCGCCTCTTTTTTTCTTCTTTGCGTCATGTGCTGTTTGGGGAGTGTTTTTTGGAAGGGCCATCCTGCGTGACACTGCAGTGCCACTCCTAGATGGGCCAGGTGTTTGTGTCGGCCACTAGGGTCGCTTAGCTTACTCACACAGCTACCTCATTGCGCCTCTTTTTTTCTTCTTTGCGTCATGTGCTGTTTGGGGAGTGTTTTTTGGAAGGGCCATCCTGCGTGACACTGCAGTGCCACTCCTAGATGGGCCAGGTGTTTGTGTCGGCCACTAGGGTCGCTTAGCTTACTCACACAGCTACCTCATTGCGCCTCTTTTTTTCTTCTCTGCGTCATGTGCTGTTTGGGGAGTGTTTTTTGGAAGGGCCATCCTGCGTGACACTGCAGTGCCACTCCTAGATGGGCCAGGTGTTTGTGTCGGCCACTAGGGTCGCTTATCTTACTCACACAGCTACCTCATTGCGCCTCTTTTTTTCTTCTTTGCGTCATGTGCTGTTTGGGGAGTGTTTTTTGGAAGGGCCATCCTGCGTGACACTGCAGTGCCACTCCTAGATGGGCCAGGTGTTTGTGTCGGCCACTAGGGCCGCTTATCTTACTCACACAGCTACCTCATTGCGCCTCTTTTTTTCTTCTTTGCGTCATGTGCTGTTTGGGGAGTGTTTTTTGGAAGGGCTATCCTGCGTGACACTGCAGTGCCACTCCTAGATGGGCCAGGTGTTTGTGTCGGCCACTAGGGTCGCTTAGCTTACTCACACAGCTACCTCATTGCGCCTCTTTTTTTCTTCTGTGCGTCATGTGCTGTTTGGGGAGTGTTTTTGGAAGGGCCATCCTGCGTGACACTGCAGTGCCACTCCTAGATGGGCCAGGTATTTGTGTCGGCCACTAGGGTCGCTTAGCTTACTCACACAGCTACCTCATTGCGCCTCTTTTTTTCTTTGCGTCATGTGCAGTTTGGGGAGTGTTTTTTGGAAGGGCCATCCTGCATGACACTGCAGTGCCACTCCTAGATGGGCCAGGTGTTTGTGTCGGCCACTAGGGTCGCTTAGCTTACTCACACAGCTACCTCGGTGCAAATTTTAGGACTAAAAATAATATTGTGAGGTGTGAGGTATTTAGAATAGACTGAAAATGAGTGGAAATTATGGTTTTTGAGGTTAATAATACTTTGGGATCAAAATGACCCCCAAATTCTATGATTTAAGCTGTTTTTTAGTGTTTTTTGAAAAAAACACCCGAATCCAAAACACACCCGAATCCGACAAAAAAAATTCGGTGAGGTTTTGCCAAAACGCGGTCGAACCCAAAACACGGCCGCAGAACCGAACCCAAAACCAAAACACAAAACCCGAAAAATTTCAAGTGCACATCTCTAGTATATTATAGCTATACTGTCAAGGCATGTGTGTGCCCTATCATTATTTTAATATTTCTAGTGTCAGGCATCTTTTTTGCAGAAAAACACAATGCCAAGAGGGGCTTGACTGCAACAAGTGCAACTGAAGATTCATCAGCAACAATGACATCATCAAAATTTTCACTATTATGGATCCATTGCTGTGCCTGCTCATCAAGATTGTCTTTATTTGCCTCCCTTATCATGGGGTGTATCCTGTATACAACAACAAATGGAATATACAACTGTTCATTCAGGATTTCAATACAATATTGACTTAAAGTACTATTTTATAAAGTGCTGATCATTTACGTTGGAGTGCAATCCTCATCACAGATTGCGGATACTTTTATGTAAGCGTGGAATAGTGGTACACAAGGCATGATAAGCCTTATGTGCGGTCCGACAGTTGAGAGTTTTGTGCACATGGTACTTATACTGGTCATAAAGGTGGCAGGTATCATAGTCAGATTACGGTAGTAGGGGGTGCACAGGGGATACTGTTCCCTTTGCCCCCCACTGTCGGGAGTTCCACCGGCTGAAGCACACTGACATCACTAGCTCTCCCTCTTGTGCGGCAGCAGAACCAGGCAGAGATATATGTTAGAATGTCAGCTTCAGCATTTGGAGTAGTGTCAGAATTCCGGCGTCAGTATTACGACTTCCAGGATCCTAACGGCCGGGATTCTGACCTTATTCCGTATATGTATATAGTTGCAGATGCAATACTGTTCACATGAAGTAATGTTATGTATAACTAATTACAATACAAATCTATACAGTATCTATAAATAGTCACAAAATTGCTTTATCCAAAAAGCCTGAAGGCAACTCATCACATCCTAAAATAGTGAAAAATAATATTTCATTATATACTCAATAAAATGTACGTTATTGCATTGCTGATCCAAATCTGGTTATTAGGACAACGTTATGCAATGCTTTTCACAAATGTCCATGAACTCTCTGTGTGTGACTGCTGTACTACACACACCGCAGATAAACACAGGGTTACTATAATATCCATTGAAGTCATGACACCTATAATTGTCAGCTTTGCATCTACAGTATGCACATTTAATTTTAATATTTCCTGAAATGCAATGTGCACATATTCATCTTGGAATTTACCTGAGTATTCTCTTGTACAAAAAAAAAAAAGAAGAGTCCTGGAACATTCTAGGGGGGGGGGGGAGGGGGGCTGGTTAGTTGCACCCCCCTTTTACAAGAGAAAGGCATCAGAAGTGCCACAATCGACTATTTAGACATTTTCTAAGCATAGAGAGAAGAGAGTTGGAAAGGAAAATGTTTTAAATCCAAGAACAAATTCTAAGGCTAAGAACAATGGGGGTCATCCCGAGTTAATTGCTAGCTGCCGATCAGCATTTTTGCGCATGCGTATTCACCGCAATGCGCAGGCACTTCGTACCGGTACAATGAGCATTGTGGGTTTGCACAGAGTGTAATGAACATTCCAGTCGCACGGCCGAACGCAGGAAGATTGACAGGAAGTGGGCGTTTCTCGGTGTCAACTGACCGTTTTCAGGGAGTGCTTAGAAAAACGCAGGCGTGGCAGAAAAAAACGCAGGCATGGCTGAGCATTTGCTGGGTGGGTGACATCAAAAGCCATCCCTCCATCATTAGAATCAACGCACACGAAGAGTAACTACAGAGCTGGTCTTGTTTTGCACAAAACGATTTTGCAGGTGCTCTGCTGCACAAGCATTCGCACTTCTGCAAAGCAAAAATACACTTCCCCGTGGGCGGCGACAATGCATTTGCACGGCTGCTAAAAACTGCTAGCGAGCGATCAACTCAGAATGACCCCCAATATCTAGCATTGCTGGCCAGGATGTGCAGGGTAAAACCTATATTGATGCTCGGGTTTCCATGAGCAATCCACCACTCTTTGTGATAAATACAATGAATCATGCAATGTCCTCTGTTGCCGTCAATGATGTGTATGGAAAAATCAACATTGAGACAATCCAAGGTTCCATGAGTAATCACCATCACAATCGCCATCACTCACAGATGTTATGAATACAAAAGATCAGTTGGTCTCTGACATTGCTGTGACGCCAAACAACATTTAGACAATCCCCGGTTTGTGAAGGCTCTACTATCGGTCCCCTACACTATCTATTGATAACGGGGGACATATCTCTTGCAGTATTTAGGTGTCTATTTACTAAACCTTGGACTGAGATAAAGTGGGAGGAGATAAAGTACCAGCCAACAAGCACCTGTCATTTTTCAAACCCAGCCTGTAATATGGCAGTTAGTAGCTGATTGGCTGTCACTTTATCTCCAACCACTTTATCTCCATCCAAGGCTTAGTAAATAGGCCCCCTAGTCCGCACAAGGTTTCCCCAGTGTACCTTATATCCGATAGGAGAGTTGCATAGGAGATAACTCACCAGCTGTCCACTATGCTTTGCCATACACCGCGGGCAGCCGCAGCTGCTGTGTGATTTCTCCGATTGCTCTGTACTTTATTGCATTTTTTAGGCATTCTCATTGGATTTACTTTCTGTAGTGTGAATCTGCGCTACTTGTATCAGATCCTCCTCTGCAATGGAATCAACTGCAGATGTTTCCATTCTTTTTCCTTACCCCCAGGTGTAGGTAGGTTTACTCAGAGATCATTCACTATCCATGGCACATGATACGCAGCAGCCACTCCCTCCATACCATATTGTCTATTGTCTTTTCTTTTATCTTTACATACTGTATCCCATGTTTTCAGATTATACACAGAAGATTGACTTTATTATCTGTATGCTGCATCATTTTGAGATACACTTACCTGATTGAGAGTACTGTATTATTGTTATTTGGTATGTACCTTTTTCTGGTCCGTGCACATTGATTGGTGATGTCTGCTGTGTTTATTCTCCTTTTTGGGGGTTTCCCTGTACATTTTAGCAGAAATTGTATGCTGACATTTGCATATTATATTTGTTCATATGTACATTATTATTTCCCCTTTTTTGTACTAAGTTTTGTCCTTGAGCTTTTCTGTCCTATTTGGAATTTATGTTATTTTAATTTACTTATAAATGTTATGTTATAATTATTAGAACAGTTGGTGTGTGCCCCAAAAATAAAGAGTACTTTTAATTTCCGTAAGTGATAACCATTACTCCCATGGGTGCACCTTCACCGATACATCGCCATAATTACGCTGTGTAGGCATCATGATTCTTGTATGTGGAATTCTCTACTTTATTGTAATATCCAGTGAATACATCAGTGCTTAAATTACCCCTGCTTTCCCCCATCACTTGGGTCATTAACATTCAGTCAATGCCGGATGTCCAGTACTGATCACCAACTGTCATGGATGTCACACATACAAGTTATCATGAATTCTGCAAATTGGAGATTACAGTAGATTTACCAGTGGAGAACAGACGTCTTGTACATGAAGCTGTGCTGGGATGATGAAAAAGCAGCGTGTGCAGGTCAGTCAACTGCAGGCAGTGCTTATTGGACAGCTGAGTTATCTGCAGTCATAATTTGACAGTCTGAAAGAAGGTCTGAAGGACACTGTTGCAGAAGTCTTAAAGCATGCCATCCACCCGAGCATGGAAGAATAGCTCAGCATTTGTGGACAGCTCAATAAAGCATGATGCTGAAATGGTTATACATGAAGCCCCTGACGTCAGTGTTATTCCCCCTGATTGCTGCTGGAAGAGTACATCAGTACAGCTTATCTTAATGCTTTGGACACTGACAATAGTGTAATTTCAGGAAAAATAAAAATACAGATGCACACTCTAAGTAATAATACTGTTATTAAAAAGAATTTAGAAAATCTATTAGAAGTTATAAGTGAAGGTCCTAGCACTTGTTTGGCCAATAGTGTTGGCCCATCCACCACTTCCGGGTGAATTTAATCAGATGGGTCCCTAACATCTCTAATACACATTGGTGGTCATTCCGAGTTGTTCGCTCGTTGCCGTTTTTGCAACGCAGCGATTAGGTGAAAAATGCGCATGCGCATGGTACGCACCGCGCACGCACTAAGTTATTTAACACAAAACTTAGTAGATTTACTGGTGTTCCTGTGGCACTTTTCATTCGCACTGCTGATCGGTGAGTGATTGACAGGAAGTGGGTGTTTCTGGGAGGTAACTGGCCTTTTTCAGGGAGTGTACTAAAAGCGCAGGCGTGCCAGGAAAAAACGCAGGAGTGGCTGGAGAAACAGGGGAGTGGCTGGCCAAACGCAGGGCATGTTTGTGACGTCAAACCAGGAACTAAACGGACTGAGGTGATCACAATCTAGGAGTAGGTCTGGATCTACTCAGAAACTGCATGAAAATTTTTAGTAGCAGTTCTGCTAATCTTTCGTTTGCTATTCTGCTAAGCTAAGATACACTCCCAGAGGGTGGTGATAAAGCTGAATATTTATCGTATATAAAACCCTTTATGAGGTCTAAGAACACTGTACGCTATTTACGTATGAAGTACCGTAAGGGTACGCTTGTTGCGTAACAATCGCTTAGCCGTGGTCGAGACGCTCAAGCGTCACGTTCGCTCACGGCCAAGAGATCACAGGCAGGCACGCTATTGGCTGCTGACTAACTTAATGGTTCTCTATAGCGTAACGGACACTGTATCGGGAGCGGGCTGCTCGAGCGATACAGACGCTCACGAGAATACGCTGTTGGTATCGGGCACACTTATAGGTGAGCGACTACCGTAATGCTACGCTATCAGCGTAGCGGACGCTCAAGACCACGAGGAGATCACGAGCGGCGCTGACGCTCACCATGTTAAACCTTTATATCTAAACCAGAAACAATGTAATATGCTGTAAAACCTTTGTGTAGAGATAGGGTGTAGATGCAACCTAGTGTAACCTTATTAACTTAAAAGTTGTTTGAGCGTCACCGACGCTCTGAGAATACTTAACACTATGAGAAATACACAGATACCTGGGCTTAGGGTCCAACGCCTAATATATATATTTTGAATGATATACTTGCAAAAGAATTAATACAAATACAAATCATACACTACAATATAACATAGACTACCTAACCAGATAACTACACAGGAAATACAATACAATTACTATCTAAGGGAAAATAAGAGAGAAAGAGAAGAGAGAGAGAGAGATTGGCCCACAATAACAAGAAGATCAATATAGTTGCGGAGAAACACTTACGCACAAGGGGAAACGATCGCATGCGCCTCGATATCCAGCTCCCGATTATCAGCAATGAGAACCGTTGAAGAGAGTGAACTGGATATGGTCGGCCTGCCTATTTATGCCCCACACACAATGCAATTCAATGGTCCCTACAATCTCATTGTTCATTGGACACAGGAATTCGGCTTCGCATTATAACAAAAGGTCATAGGTTGATTCATACAGGTGGGCTGTGACTGCTTCCAACTGTTCAGGTGGGTGGGACACTGAGTTTCCCGCCGCATGACTAAATAAGAACAAATAATAGTAAATGGACATAAACTTCTTATGTCCATAACTATTCGCACGAGCGATTAATCCGCTCCAAACCAACACCGGAATATTGCTATTTAAATACTCTTCCGATGGGTACCAAACACCACTGTATGACCCCTGTTAGACCCTTCGTACAATACAAAGAGGGATCTCTCTGTTCAGGAACATGCTATGTTAACTAAACTTTCAGAATCTATCAAAGGGACCATGATCTACAAAATACATTATATAGTGAAAATATGTAACGATTGAGTCGCACGCTACGATCACATAAACTCTACCGTAAATACGCATACCGTGCGCCTGCGGGTGCCCGCGACTGTGAGTATGCGCACGTACGGGAGAGCGCACGCATGCGCAGCACGGACCTGTGTGAGGTGCAAATATGGTAGTGTGCATAGAGATATTTTTCTGACTTTGACAGTCCACCCTTTGGCAGTCAATAATAACTGCCACCTTCTAAAACATTTCAAAAGAGAAAAATATATGTCAGGGGTTAATACATTTACATGGTTGGGTAGGGAAGGAGAGGAGAAGGTAGGAAAAGGGTATGACCTAGTGAGATAGCAGAAGCATGTGTGTATGAATCCGTGTTTGGGGGTCATGTATCATCGTGCCGTACGTGTTTTAAATCAAGCTTCGAGGTATTGCGAAGTATACATTTGAATTCCTTCTTATCCCGTGGTACGGGTCTGTGGATGGGCTGTCAAACTTTACCGAGCTCTTTCGGCTTTGGTTGTAACAAAATGGGGGAGCACATTTTAGTTGATGATACATGAATGGGGGAGATATGTGATTGCTGATATCTGTGCCTGTATTCCCTATCGACTATGTGTGTCATTACCTGAGGGTTGTAGAAATGAAGAAAAGACATAATTACGGTAAATGCGGTGGTATTCTATGTCAGGTAAATGTACATTCGTCGATTGAGGTCTTGTTTGGTGTCTGTTGAATGCAGTCTTCTTTGTGCTTTTGCCCATAAGGTGCGAGCAAAAGCTGTCAATGTCCATAGATTTACAAAAGTGTTGGGCTAGCGTAATTTTAAAATTTCTAGGGAAACTGGGGATCCATGGCATAGTTCATCAAAAATCTGTGTATCAGGTTGTCAAAACTTCTTCTTTAATCCATCTGTTGTCTGTATATCGGCTCATCAAACTCCTTGTCCAAGTGGGTCTTTTTACCTTGGAGAAAACGGAAAAACAGGTGAAAGAAACGGACCGTATAATCGCATTTTCATTACGTCATTGTTTCTACCGTTGGGTCATAAATCAAATTCATTGGCATTTTGTCATGTGATACAGTCATTACTTCAGGCAGTACTTTTCCATTATAACACAATCCTTCAGAGTTTGGGGCAAGCCACTTTATACGCCTTTCTCCCGCATATGAAATATGCATCATCGGGGAGAACATATGGGATGGAATAGGACATAACCATATTACGCACCTTCCATGTGAAATCTCCTAACCCTAATTCTCCCATCTGTTTAGTACACGTATCAGGTTGTACGATATGTGCACAGTATCCTGGTGATACCTCTCCAACTCTCGTAACCCTATTTCCTAAGGTATACCTATACCGGAAAGATTTTCCTCTACTGGCTATGTGGCGTATAAGCTCTGTATCTGTAGGCATTCTATCTGCTCTATGCGAAAAGGTCATGGTTTGGTTACTCCATGACACTTCCCAATTTCCCGGCTTTCGGGGATTGGAGATGTTAAAACATAATAGGGACCTATCCACATGGTATTGGTGGAGCTTAAAACTAGGAGGGCTGGAGATATTAAACCTCCTGTCCACCGGTCTCCCACCCTTTAGCTCAAGTACCTCCCCTATCGTTAAAGGAAATGGTACTAGTCCTGATTTGCTATGACCTTAAGGTACTTGAGAGCATACCCAACAATCTGTTTGATTTAACACTCACTACCCACTAAAGAGTGATAGTCACTCCAGGGATGCCGGTCCATATGGATATTAAAACTGGATTGGCATTTCTTAATGCACCCATCCTCAATGACATTGTTACAGAGCCTACAGATACAGTTTTCTTTTCAGCTAACAATGTTTACAAATAACATGGCTGCTAGGTCGTTTCCGGTACTCGCCTTTTGCTTGGTGGTTGTGTTGCTATTGGAAATTTACACCTCCGTCTCAGTCATCGGAACCTTTCTGGATCCTTTCTCGACCTCCATGGTACTCTCGCCGGAACAGACTGCTCTGGTCAACATCATGGTCAACAGGAAAATCCATATCACAGTCTCTTGGGGCAAGTCCATCTTACAGGAGGAGAAAAGAAGAAATTTGTAATGGGGGTACAGGAAAACAGTTTGAGGGGGAGAGAAACTTGTTATGATAATTAGTTCTCTAGTCTTGTCGTTCTTCTTGTTCTGCCGTCATCTCAAAGGTGCTGTCTCTCAGTCTTCCAACCGAACATTCCGGTGATGCAATATTTCTTCCAAACCAGCGATCTTTCTGTAAGGAGCAAAAATCTTGCATTACCATTTGTCCAACTGATGGGTGACATACCATCTTTAAAACATGAAAGCATGAGTGAGAAGAGAGAGAGAAAACAACAACAGCAAAAAAAAACAAAAGAGAGAGAGAACAATTCATATGTATATGTATATTACTTAAATCAACAATAGCCATTAATAGGAAAAGAGAAAAAAAAACATTTTTCAAACAAACAGTTTTCAAACATTTTAAAACATTTTAAAACATTGTCAGATCATCAGGCTGTCATATCTACATGTCTAATGGTTTCCTTGCGCAGTCCCTCCCCCCAGCACTTCCATATTCCATTGTCTGTATCTGGCCAGAATACATTGGTGCGGATAGGTCATGCTGGGGTTTGGTAGACTTCTGCAAAGACCAAGTATATATGCAATGTTTGAATCCTACCAATAATCGTCAGAGATGGGGAGAGAGAAAAAGAAACATTTCACAGATACATTTACAACGTTTCACCCGGTCATTCCTGTGTCTTCAGGGAATGACCTCCCAATTTATTAACTATAACCTCAGGCTTACCATCAGTCCTAATGATCACCTTTCCTGACTGCACATTATGGGTGTGGGCCAAAATTTTTCCTATATGATCCCTGATTATAATTTTGTGTGTTATAATTTTGCTCATTTCTTGGTCTAGGGGGTCTAACTTTATGTGGGTTATTACAGTTGCTGGCATAATGCCCTTCTCTTCTACAATGATAACAAATCCTTGGCTTTCTCCATGTGCTAGGGGCCTGGGGTTCCGGTCGACTTGATGCCTCCTCTAGTGCTTGGATGTTCAGTGCCATTAACCGCTCTCCCTGCGCTTCCCTGGTTCTTTGGATATTTCGGTCATGCTCGATAGCGGACTCTCTTAATGCAGCGACCGAGATACCTCTCCAATGAGGTATCGAGGTTTGTACCCTAATTTTTAGTGTGTCTTTTAAGTTGTTCATTAATACAGACACAGCTACCTCTCTGTGGTGTACATTAGTGTCAATGTCATCTATACCCGTGTACCTAGCCATATCCTGCAGAGCCCGGTGAAAATACTCTGATGCGGATTCACCTTCTTTTTGCTTTATTGTAAAGATTTTATTCCACTTTACTACTGTAGGAAAATATTCTTTCAACTGTAGATTAATTCTTTTTACATTATCTTGGTTATACTCGTCTGTTAGTGGCACTTCCTCATCTAGTTTACAATCAGCGATAAATTTCAATGAATCAACATCGGGGGGTAAACATGTCCTCAAAACTGTCCTCCAATCTTTGTTATTTGGCTCTGCAGTATGTCCTAGTACTCTAATGTATTTTTGACAAGCAACTAAGTCTTTCCTGGGATCAGGAAATTCAGACAGAATTGTTCTTAATTCTGTCCGGGAAAAGGGGCAGTACATGGCGATGTTCCTGACGGGAGTGACTCCTGAAGAGTCAGTTTTCCCATTTGGTACTGCAATTACCCTGACAGGATTAAGTCCAGTAACGTCATTCTGAATTGGTTCTACGATATGAGGTACATTTGTTTGTGCGTGATGTATAATACCATACGTACCTGTGGACACGACCTCACCTGACCCTCCGTTAGGGGGTTTGATTACAGTCTTTACCGATTTGGTCGCGTCCACCTGGATGTCTTGTGTGATGGCTTCTGGAAGAGGTGCCGACATTGTGCTGGGCTCACTTTCTTGTTGTTGTTCCTGAGGAATGTTTAACATGGGGTGCGACTTGCATGGGTTAATAGTTGTACATTCAACAGCATTACAATTATCATTGTTACATTTATTACACTTATTCTTATCATCTATACTACAGTTGCTAAGAGCGTTTTTATTGTTCACCCTTGTGCTTTTCTCCGCAACCATAATCCTCTCCATTGCCATGTCTCTCCTCTCAAGATGAAAGTTAGGTGTGTAAGTTACATTTCTTTGCATGTCACTTTCCTGTTGCCATAACTGCAAACAATCATAATGTTTAACTCGTTGTTTCCAGAATTTTATGAGACAGATCCTCCGCCTTAAATTATGCAACACCTCTGTGTCAAAACTACCTATCCCGGGAAATGGTGCCTTATCCCCCGCAGTCATTCGTGTCCATTCATCACAAAAGGTCTCAGTGTGGGGACCATATTTCCCCCACATTACTAACCGAGCAGACCCTCGGGGTCTGCAAGCCTCTGGAGTCTGAATCCTGACTGCTGAACGTCTCTGTGTTGTGCACTTGGCTGCCATTGTGGACCTTACACAGAAAAACTTCCTAAAATGCACCAAACACAGAAATTTACGTTGGAAATCCTTAAAGCTCTTCCACTGAACTTCTTCTGCTCCGAGTATCTCCGGTCCGCCTTCTAGCAGACACGTGTAGCCGTTGCAGGCCCTATCTCTAGAGATTTTCCTGAGAAAATTCCCTTCCTTTTTCTTTACACAAATCACGCTTGCATGTGCTCCCTACAACACGTATGAGGGCAAGATTTACGCATGGATATACGACCTCATATCACGTTGCGTTATTGGTCACACATACAACCGTGCGGTCCAATCGTACCACTTATAGACACTTGTTGCCCATAAATGGTAGGATCATTGGAGTCTCCCTACTGTGCTCCAAAACAGCCAGAGCGTAATACAACGAAAACTTTATCACACTCTGTTGCACGTTTTCACTCAGACCGTGCTCATCACGTTCCACTAAAGATCACACAGATCACAAAGTCCACAAAGCGGAATTCAATACCGTTTTATCACATAGATCACAAAGTCCACAAAGCGGGATTCAATACACTCATACCGTTTTCAACCCACTATCATTCTTATGGTTTTCTGATCAGAAAAATCATTTCCCGTAGTCTGATAGCTCTCCCCAGAGGCGTTACAGTAAAGTAAGGTATTTAAACTAAGTTTTGGAAAAACTGAAATCAATTTGCGCTATTTATCGCCTTGCGTTATTTACCGCGTTGCGCTATTTATCGCGTTGAAAAAAAAAATAACACTTGTGATTTGAGTTACGTGGGCGTACCTGTACGCTCCGTTGCGTAATATACGCTGCGTGCGTCGGCCCTTGGATTGCGTACGCAAGTCTCAGTCCTTTGTTAGAGACACGTGTACGCAAAGCAAAGATCCACCGTAACACAATTTATACGTTTATCAATGTAGATGATCCTTTATCATCTACCACGCACCACACTGACTTCGCCTTGTCTCTCAGGCACAGCTGTGTGTTTGTCTATACTTTAACTATATTACCTTTTTACTCTTAAACTATGAAATAGCGGCAAATCTCTTTTTAGCACTTTTATCAATTATAAAAAGGCAAACAGAAGAGTGATATACGAAAATACACAAATGAAAAAGAAATGCAGATATATATGTGCGTGCGTGTGTACGCAAGACAGAAAAATAAACAGTTTTAAAAGAGACTGTCGTTTTGTTCTTACCTCCGGTCCCGGATTCCTTCAGCACCCTTTACTAAGTGAAACAGACGCTTATCCCGTCAGCACTACGAGGAATATAACCTCCCGCCCTTTGCTGATGGATAATGTCTGCTGAATCTACCTAGTGCAGATATGTGAAGGACGGGCGAGCCGCCAATTGATAAAGCTGAATATTTATCGTATATAAAACCCTTTATGAGGTCTAAGAACACTGTACGCTATTTACGTATGAAGTACCGTAAGGGTACGCTTGTTGCGTAACAATCGCTTAGCCGTGGTCGAGACGCTCAAGCGTCACGTTCGCTCACGGCCAAGAGATCACAGGCAGGCACGCTATTGGCTGCTGACTAACTTAATGGTTCTCTATAGCGTAACGGACGCTGTATCGGGAGCGGGCTGCTCGAGCGATACAGACGCTCACGAGAATACGCTGTTGGTATCGGGCACACTTATAGGTGAGCGACTACCGTAATGCTACGCTATCAGCGTAGCGGACGCTCAAGACCACGAGGAGATCACGAGCGGCGCTGACGCTCACCATGTTAAACCTTTATATCTAAACCAGAAACAATGTAATATGCTGTAAAACCTTTGTGTAGAGATAGGGTGTAGATGCAACCTAGTGTAACCTTATTAACTTAAAAGCTGTTTGAGCGTCACCGACGCTCTGAGAATACTTAACACTATGAGAAATACACAGATACCTGGGCTTAGGGTCCAACGCCTAATATATATATTTTGAATGATATACTTGCAAAAGAATTAATACAAATACAAATCATACACTACAATATAACATAGACTACCTAACCAGATAACTACACAGGAAATACAATACAATTACTATCTAAGGGAAAATAAGAGAGAAAGAGAAGAGAGAGAGAGAGATTGGCCCACAATAACAAGAAGATCAATATAGTTGCGGAGAAACACTTACGCACAAGGGGAAACGATCGCATGCGCCTCGATATCCAGCTCCCGATTATCAGCAATGAGAACCGTTGAAGAGAGTGAACTGGATATGGTCGGCCTGCCTATTTATGCCCCACACACAATGCAATTCAATGGTCCCTACAATCTCATTGTTCATTGGACACAGGAATTCGGCTTCGCATTATAACAAAAGGTCATAGGTTGATTCATACAGGTGGGCTGTGACTGCTTCCAACTGTTCAGGTGGGTGGGACACTGAGTTTCCCGCCGCATGACTAAATAAGAACAAATAATAGTAAATGGACATAAACTTCTTATGTCCATAACTATTCGCACGAGCGATTAATCCGCTCCAAACCAACACCGGAATATTGCTATTTAAATACTCTTCCGATGGGTACCAAACACCACTGTATGACCCCTGTTAGACCCTTCGTACAATACAAAGAGGGATCTCTCTGTTCAGGAACATGCTATGTTAACTAAACTTTCAGAATCTATCAAAGGGACCATGATCTACAAAATACATTATATAGTGAAAATATGTAACGATTGAGTCGCACGCTACGATCACATAAACTCTACCGTAAATACGCATACCGTGCGCCTGCGGGTGCCCGCGACTGTGAGTATGCGCACGTACGGGAGAGCGCACGCATGCGCAGCACGGACCTGTGTGAGGTGCAAATATGGTAGTGTGCATAGAGATATTTTTCTGACTTTGACAGTGGCATCCTAGCATTTGCATTGCTGCTAAAAGCAGATAGCGAGCGAACAACTCGGAATGAGGGCCATTATTGTATATCAAATTATCTAGGTTTTAGCTTTAAATAGTATCCATTCTAACATGTAGACAGTCCAAGTCTGTGCATGTGTTTATACTGTATTGTACACTTGAACATTGAGGATCCTTCAGTTGGGAATTAGCACCCCTTCCTTTTGCCCTTAGGTGTTTTTAATCAGTAAAGTTTCCTGCATTGCTGTCTACATATTAACTAGATTGCACTGGCTTTTATCCATAATATATACAAATATATATGTGTTTTACTATAACATTTATTTATTGTCAAGTGTTCTGTACAGTACATCAGTTTGTAATTAATACTGTATGTTAATCTTGTAATACCACACATGCAACTCCAAATGTTCAGACCTCACTGGTCTTAATCCACATTCCAAGCTATTTTCCAAAATACCATACTACATACTCTAATTTCGGGGCCTATTTGTCAAGCAGGTACCCCCTTAACTGATCTGTAGGGTCTCTGTTCGGCAACAGCCACTCACACATGCACAGTCAGCAGACCACTCATGCATCATAGTGCAGTTGCTACTTGGAAATGAAAGTAGAGTGATCGCTAATGTGATCACTTTACTATTGCACATTGCAGGGTCATTCTCCTATCAAAGCTCCGTCCCTGCATGTGAACAATAGTACATACCAGCATAGTTAATTTCTAATTGTTACAAATAGTGGTGATACGAGATTATAATGAATGGCCCAAGGACTTTATAATTAGTAAATATGCCCCTAAGAATCATTCACTCATTCAATAGAAACACATTAAGGTAGACTGCGTAAAGCCGACAAACGTTTCACTGTAGGCATTTTCTGATCTCTTCCTTATAAATAGAGATGTGCATCAGCCCTTATATTGTTGTTTTGGACCTGTATTCAATTCAAGTTTTGATTCTAATCACCCTCATGTGTTTTAGTTTTGGTTCTGTAGTTTGTTTTTAAATGCTAAAAACAGCTAAAATCATGTAATTCTGTACTGTTTTTGTTCCTACAATCTTACTAACCTCAACAACATTTATTTCTAATTAATTTTTACCACCTTGCAGCTCACAATGGGGTAGATTTATTAAAATGCCGTTTTCGTTCCTTATATGCTGGGACCCGCTTCACCACATTATCGTGGTGAAGTGGGTCCTCTTTTCCAATGCATTTACTAAGGCTGCTGTCTTCGTTATGGGAGTGCGTTATCTCACCCTGCAAGTGATACGCGTCCTCCCATAACGTCCGTCTCCCTTGGCCGCAGTTGTTACTTATGCGCCTGCGCCGTACATTTACTCCCAGCATACCTTGCGGGAGTAATGCTGGCGCATGCGCGGTTTGCTTTGCTGGATGCTGGAGCCTTTGTATGTTTAACAATAAAGTTTATTGAAAGACACGGAAAAAAAAAGAGGAACTGCTTGGAGACCTGCAGCGCCGATTCTGTGAGGCGAAGAGGAACAGGGTAGGAGAGACCAACGTGCGGGCACACCGAACGTTTATAAGTAAGCAAGCTTATCGGTGCTCTGCCTAACAGATAGAGGCGCCGATAAGGCAGAGGGCGCATACCGCCCCTGCTTACAATATCACTTCGACGGGATAATACATTAGGGGATGCGCTATTTGCGGCACATAACGTGTGCATATAGCGCATTATCTCTTAAAGAAGGATAGTAAATCTACCCCAATATTCTTCACCAATACAGGCTTAAGGCTGACTGGCTAAACAAAGTAACAGAGCAGCAGCACAAACACACAGCACTTATTTCTGTATAAAAATGTGCTGCAAATAGGTAATGTATTAGAGCTATAACCAATAAAAATGTCTATGCAAAAAAGACCTTCCCCAATGCCACCCAAAAATATAGCCCATTATGAAAAGAAAGAGGAAATTGTTCTTGGACCCTCCTACCAACCCTTATTTTGGATATTGAAAGGACATGCACACAGGGCTGGTGCAAGGTTCCCTGGCACACTAGGCAATATTTAATTCCCCCACAACCCACACAGCAGTATTCCCCTCACGCATTGGTGTATCTATAATGGGTGAAAGGAGTAACATGCACACAGGCCCCAGGGTATAGAGGTGCCCACACTACACACCATGTAAATAAACTTACCCCTCCGGAGTGACACTTGTTTTCCAATTGATTCATAGATATGTCTCTGGAAGCAAGACACATGCACCATGTTACCTGAGTCCTGCACATGAGCTGTAGACAGGGCCATCTTAACAGCAGTGCAGGTCCCTGGGCAAAACAATGCACTGGGGCCCCTACCTATCCTCCAGCTGTAGGGGTGGGGGGTGCAATCAAGGGAGCTTTGATTTCCTGTGGGTGGTAGGGAGTGTTTTTTTGCCCACTCAGCATGTACTGTAGGACCTGGAGCAGCAATTTTTGCTAATTACTCCTTTACTGCACAGAAGGTGAGAGATGGGGCTGGAGGGTCAACACTAAACTGTAGAAAGGGGCACTGGGCTGAATGAAAGGACACTGGTACATGACTTCCAGGGTGGTAGAGGGTGCTTAATATGCAGTGTAGGTGTGGATAGTGGAGTGGGCTTAATATTCATAATTTTCCAGTGGGAGGGCAGCTTGCTTGATTGCAGATATCTCCAGTTCCTGGAAATAGATGTCTTATCTTTCAATAGAAAAAAAAAAAAAACTAAAGGGTCTCACCTTTCAGGAAGCACGGAGGACTTGGGGATTGGAGTTCAGGAGCTAGAGCAATCCATCAACAAAAATATAAAACTGTATCTCAGGAGTGTGGAGCTGGAGCAGGGGCAGGCCGCTGGAAGCTGGATGAGTTGTTTGCTTGAACGTGGCTACAGTAAAAGATCACTCAAACGTGCACAGAGAACAGTAAGCAGAAAAGGAGAGAAACACTCTCATCTTTCCGAATAAAGAACTTTCGGCCAAAACCGACACCAAACTTAGGTTTGTCGGTACTTTCTGCAAAGAATGGCGGGAAGTGAGAAATGCCATTGACAAACACTACCCCATTCTTCAATCTGATCCTGACCTAGCTAAACATCTAGAACCAAGAGTCCAAATGAGCTGGCGAAGGTCCAAGAATCTCAGAGATCATTTAGTACGCAGCCATTTCATCAAACATCCGAGAAGACAGGACAGAGATACTGGTACTTACCCATGTGGTTCATGCAGAGCCTGCAGTTACATTCTCAAAACCAACACAGTAGAAGACAGGTATGGGCAGAACATCAAGATTAAGCAATATTTTAATTGCAACACCAGCGGTGTCATTTACTGTCTGATATGCCCATGTGGATTGAAATATATCGGCATGACAACTCGGGCATTCAAACAGAGGATCCTGGAACATGCCGGAAACATCCGGAATGCACCTTTAGACATCACCAGGATGAGAAAACTCACAACGGTGGCCCGACATTTTCACCAATATCATCACAATTCCACCACTGACATGAAGATTTTCGGCCTCGAACACATACTTTTGGGCATTAGAGGCGGAGACCTGACACACGAACTACTCCGCAAAGAAAGCAATTGGACTTTTCAGCTGGGAGGATTGAAACAAACAGGCCTCAATGAGACAATTAATTTCAACATCTATGTCTGACATTTTCCTTTTTCTCCTCCCTCCTTTATTTTAATTTATTTTATTTTAATTTATTTTATTTTATTCCCTCCTCTTCCTCTCTTCAAATCGTCTTATCCCCTAACCACAGTGTGACATTATTATGATGTCGGGCTTTAGGGACCCTATGGCCTAGGCGACATTAGCTTATCTATACTCTGTACCTACTTTTTCTTTATGTTACTCCTCATTACCCCACTCCTATCAGCTCATAATAAATCCTTTCTGTGTCAATCTGTTAAAGAGCATGTCATATTAATAACTTTAAGCATTTCTTCCTTTTTTCATATTATTATCCTTTCAATCTGGCAATGAGTGCCAAGGTAATCTGCAATTGATCAGAACCCATGTCTCCAATTCTTCTTCCCTTTTTTATTTTAGTATCCTTGCTTGTTTACAAGGGATCCTAGGGGAGGTTTTAGAAAGACTACATCTGTTATTTAGACCAACCTCCGGTGAGCTCCCCGCCCCCGGATGCAACCCATAAATTACCAGTCAATGAGGAACTCACTACAGGAATTGAGCAAGCCCTCGTTAGGGTGAAACGCGTTTTCCTGACAGGCGGCAGCAGTGACGAATCTACGAGCGCACACTCCGGACCCACACACAGTGACCCTAGGTAACGTGCCCCACCAACGCACCGGAAACACTGCAGCACAGGAAGGGTGAGTCCGCCAGCGGCAGTTTTTGCCGCTTACTCTGTGGGACACCCTTCTCTTTCGGTATCCCAGCCCCAGCCTCCGCAACACAGGCAGTAACAGCCGTGCTTCTCCGGGCATCCATCACACTTTCCGAGTGTGAATCTGCCTGTGACCCTCATCGCCGCCCATTCAGCGGGACGCATCCCGTCCTGCCCCCGGCCACAGCCTCCGCAACCCAGGGAGCAGTGACGGCAGCTGCTCTCTTTTCAGCACATCCCCATTTCAAAAGTAAGTTTATCAGCGGCATCTACCGCCGCCAAATCAGTGGAATTCATCCCCCTTTTCTTTCTCCCCCCAACCGCAGCTTCACAGCTCAAGGGACAGGGGTATTAATAACAGTGTGGTGAGATCAATTAAATGTATCCCATTTCTATACAATTCATTCCTTTTTAGCTCAGCACACAGACAGTGTTCAGGAGACTGCAGCATAATATCCATGCTTTACCCCCCTTGCCTGAGCACATTTACATAGACCGTTAGGATTGTATGTCTTTGGGACTTCATTCCTGTTCTGTTTCTGAACTCACATATTGCAATTATTTCATGCTTTGCTATTTGAGCAACAAAGGCTTCTATTTCTCTGCTTGACTTTGATCTGTATTTTCTCATATGTATCCATTCAAAACAAAAACGCACTTGTTTAAAGAAAGTCAAGGTTCTTGTGAATGTCACTTTTATTTTTTATTTACATATTCTTTATAAAATATCTTTTTTGCCTATGTCACCTTCTCAAATGGTACCTTTAGAATAATTGTCCAGTTAGCCTGAAGTATTCCATCAGTATATGCACTGTGACTAAAGTGTATGCTAATTGTTCTTACAGAATCATTCAATCGATCATATATACTGGTATGTTGCATTCATATTATTCCTCGTTACCTGAGTAACAAAGGCTTCCATCTTTCTGCCTGACTTTGACTTGTGCTTATACTTATTTATCCATTCATAGCAATAACGCACCTCTTTCAAGAAACTTTAGGTTTTCGTGAATGTTTTTTGCACATGTCATTTCCCCCAATGCTGGTCTCAGAACAATTGCTCAGTTAGCCTGTAGCATTTTTTCAGCATATACACTGTGACCAGACCATCAGCCCCACCCTGGTCCCTACATGTGTGTGGTTGTCTTCTCTGTGACAAGCCAGGTTACCTACATTCCTTCCTTTTCAGGGACTCTCATTGGTGATCCAGTGACACCAACGGCAGTTTTCCAACTGGTAGGTTCCCACACTGCCTAACGCCAACAGCAGATCCTGCCCCTATTTCTATCCCTCTCCTTGTTTCATGAACTCTCATCAATGATTCTGTAGAAGAGATTTTCACGATCTCATTAACCTACTATCATACCATACTGCATGTGCCCAATTTCGTCCGATCTTGGAAGCTATACAGTATAGGGCCAGGCCAGTATCAGGCGGGAGACCACCTGAGAATACTCGGTGTAGTAGGACGGAGGTATAGGGACACTCTAGACTAACATTGACAGCAGATTCAACCTATTACTGCATCTCCTTCCTATCAATACCTTGGCTATTTATACCAATCTTCACACCTTAGCATGTGGAAGAAGTAGGTGCGTTCCTGCTCAATTCTCCAGACAACACACCGGTGGCCATGTGTGAATATTGACAGCACAGACCACTCTTTTACTGATTACCTATTCCGCTTTCTCCATCACCCTGGTGACATTTCATAACACTTTGTATCATTTGCCATTGGGTCATCATGCACGGCACTTGACTTACGACCACAACCAGTATAGTGTTAATACCGGCTGCGCACAATATCCCAAACATAGGGATTCATTTGTAGAAATTTTCTTCATCGCTGCTGCCGCCTACTGTAGACTGATATTCATCAGCATAAAATTAAGCTGCCTGTGCAGCTGTCATTGTTCTTTGTTTTTCGTAAGGGACCATATTCTTAAGTTAATAATAAAAGTTATATTTTAATTTATTCATATACAAACATTAACAATGTTTTTTTCTTAAGAGTGCACCAACAAAGAGTCTTCTTTCTTTTTCTCTGTTTTTGTCCTTAAGCAATTACTGACTTTTGGTGCACCACCAGCAATGTGTATTCTTTAGCAATCTGGCAGACAAATTGTGAATGCTGGTTTTACTTTAATACTTGTATCCCCTTTTTTTACTGGTGCGGAGTTACGTGTGTTTTCCTTGAAATTGCCCTTAATTTCATGATAAGCAGACTCGCTGGTGTCCTCCAGTTCACAGTGCCCTAGGCAACTGCATAAAGATGCCTAATGGTAAAGCTGGCCCTGCATGCACAGTTTAACAATTCATTCACTTTAGCAACAGGAAATGCCAATTTTTTTTTCTCAGGTGCTTGGTTTGTTTGGGCCCCCACAAACCAATTTTTTGAAGTATTACCATCAATACATAATAAGGAAATTGATGATGAGGGTGTTAGTTACAAATTATTACAATTTAGTAAAAAAATTCATGAACTTGCAACAGGTGACATAGCATAGAGGAAAGCATAGATGGTTAACACCTCTATATTTACTAACTTTTGCTTCACAAATAGAGCAGATGACTTCACAAACATTGTCAAGATTTGGGTAAAAATAATCCCACACCCAAGAAGAGGCTTTTTTCCCCATTGTATGCCCAGGTATCACAATGGCTTTCTTTCTATCAATGGCAAGAACTTCTGCTACAGGTGTCTGACACAAACATCATTAACATCCCCATCATCAATATTCTCATTAGCATCAGATACAATATTACACAACTATCCCCCTTATCATGTTGCACTTTCACACTGGCATCCTCAATTTCTATTATATCATCATCAGCATACTGCTCATTCCCTCTTTTACAGATGGTGCAGAAATTGTGGAAAGAGGCTTCTCTAAGAATACAGTGTAAGAAATGTCAGACTCATACATAGCTATAGTGGACACACCTAGACTCTCTTGAGGGATTTGTGAACACACAAATTGTTTCTGTGCGCTGGACCGCCTTTTGTATATTTTATAGTACTATCATGACTGACAACTAGTACTTGGTTGCTGCTACTGCTCTTTGGTCAACCGATTATGATCCTGTTTTTTGAAAAAACAAATGAAAACAACTTCACACTGCAACTAACATTGCTTATATTATTAATGGAGATGGCACTGCGTGGCCATGAACACATACTCATTTTTCATATTTATTTTGTATATTTTTTTGACATATTTCTGCAAATCACTGTGCTTACACTATCGTAATGGTTGCACACACCACAATTTTTTTGTGGACACCAGTGAACACCAATAAAAGGTTATTAGAATCTCTGGGCTGCAATGTGGGCCAGGAAAAAAGAACTTAATACCAGTGTGCACAAAAGTTATTGATGCAGTTAAGTTTCAGTACCAGTGTGACTGTGCAGTGTACCTGTTATGAATTTGAGTGCCTGGAACTCGGGAGGGTGAGTGGTGACTGGGGAGTTCCAGTACTCACATGTGGAGCAGCAGCTGGATCTGGACTATTGCAGCTCCACCTTCTCAAACCACTGACTCCGTTATCCTTCCTAGTAGTCGGTAGGTGCCTGTAGAGCTAGTCTTCTCCTATAGCAGCCACGTTTGATTGGGTGATTTAAGTCTGTCCAGACTCTGATGCCCCCAGGTCTTATGAGGTACAAGGCACTGACTGAGACTGAGAGTAAATAAGGGGAAAACTTACTGAGACTAGCGTACCAACTACGGGAGAGAATACAGAGAAAACAATAAATGGATTATGTGCGGCGCGGTCACCAAACCACCAACGCAGGAACCAAGGTAAATGGCGGAACCAAAGGAGATGATTCCATCGCCACTCGAGGTGTACAACAAAAAGTATCGTGACCTAGCCACAACATGCGACTCCGTCGCCAAAGTGAATAAAAAAACAGCTGTGAGAACCAACACAGAATACAACACAAAGAAATGATAACAAAAGATGCAACTTCTGCCACTAAATGCAGCAGAGCCGCTAACTCATGGCGCCACGAGAGGTGACATGATAAATCTTCCAAAGCTCAGAGGTGTACTGGAATCAGATAACCTCCACTGGAAGCATACCAGAAAACAAGCTGTACTCCAGGAATAACAGGATGGGACTGGAACCACCAGAGACCTACAGGCTGGCTCTCAGGAAGCTATCACCAGTGGGGCAGTACTCTCCCCCTTAGTAAAGGCCCTGCCAATAAATAGCCCAGCACCCCGGCCCTGATTATGCAGCTGAGCCTCGCGTGCTAAGCGTGACATTCCGGCTGCTTAGAAACAGCCAGGACTGAACTAACCAGTAGCCGCCTGGCATCCCTGGTTTCCCGGCAACCGGCCGGAGCAGGAAGACCAACGGCGGAAGTGACGAACTGGACCTGTTGCCCAGCAATGGCCAGGAGCCAGTGTGTCATTAAGCATCCGCGGCTAAAAGTACCCCCCCTTTATGAAGAAACTCCCAGAAAAATGCTTTCTTGAGCTTAGGGGCATGCAAATCCTTATCTAAGACCCAAGATCTATCTTCCAGTCCATACTCCTTCCAATGGACCTAAAGATAGAGCTGGCCATGAGAAAGCTTAGCATCCAGGACCTTCTCTACCAAGAACTCCCACTGACCCTGAACAATCACAGGAGCTCTACCCCTGATGACAAGGGAATTTCCCGGAAGTAACAAGCGGCTTAAACAAAGAACAATGAAAGGTATTGGATATTTTTAGAGATCTGTGCAAATGTAGCCGATAGGCTACCTGATTGATCTGCTTGATAATCAAGAATAATCCGATGAATTTGGGTCCTAACTTAGCCGATGGTTGCCAGAGTTTGATGTTATGGGTTGACATCCATACATTGTCTCCCACCTTAAAGGTGCATGAACGTCAAAACTTGTCTGAATATTTGTTCTCCCATAAGGTAGCTTTCTTAAGAGCAAGGTGCACCTTACTCCAAATACTGTAGCTCTGAGGTGGGAAGCAAAGGCAAGGACAAAGATGGATTATTGGAATTGAATGAATTTGCTCTGGGATGTTAACCAAGGACTGAAAAGAACGGAGACACCTTAGTGGACGAATGACAGATATTGTTGTAGGCAAACTCATCCAAAGGAAGATATTGTGACCAATCGTTCTGAAGATTAGAGGCATAACAATGCAGGTACTGCTTCAGATATTGGTTAACATGCTCCGTCTGTCCGTTAAACTGCAAATGGTATCCAGACATCAAACTGAGCTTCATGTTTAGTGAGGTACAAAAGGCCTTCCATAAATGGCAATAAACTGTGGCCCTCGATCTGAAACAATATCTGTGGGTAACCCATGGAGCCTGAAAACATTTTGTAGAAACAGGACCTCCAAAGCCTGGGCGGACGGCAACCGAGGCAGAGCAACAAAATGGGCAATCTTGCTAATGCGATCTACCACTACCCAAATAACCTGAAACCAAGAGGAGAGTGGAAGATCCATCACAAAATCCATCAAAATGTGTGACCATGACCTGACTGGAACAGCTAGAGGCAAGAGTTGCCCAACGGAAAGAGATCAAGGCACCTTGTGCCTGGCCCAGTCCTGGCAGGAGATAACAAACTCCCTAATGTCCCTGGTGATATTAGGCCCCCAAACTGAGCGAGAGAGCAGCTCTAGTGTCTTAGCCACACCTGGATGACCAGCAACCTTATTGTTGTGAAACTCAGCAAGGAGACTGCCTCTCAGGAACACCAAACATGAAGAGGCAGCCAGCAGGGGTGTTACTGAGATCCTGACCCTGAAATTGGAGTAATTGTGTGTGCAGATCCTGAGTGAGACCAGTCCGAATGAAGGTCGCTAGAATAATGAAGGTGGTAGGAGGTCAGACTTCATGAACAGACAGGAAACAACGGGACCAGGCATCAGCTTTTTTTTTTATTAACCGGGTCTATAAGTAATGATGAAATTGAACCAAGTAAAGAATAGTGCCCAGTGAGCCTGACGGGAATTTAGATGCTTAGCTGACTTGATATACTGTGAGTTTTTGTTGTCAGTGAACACAGTTATGGTATGCCTTGCCCCTTCTAACCAGTGTCTCCATTCCTCATAGGCCCACTTAATGTACAACAGTTACCCATTACCAACATCGTAGATGGCCTCTGCAGAAGAGAACTTCTTAGACATGAAGGCACAGGAGTGCAGTCTCAAAGACTTGGGGTCTTCCTGGGACAAGCCTGAACCTACTCCAACTTCAGATGCATCTAACTCCACAATAAATGGTAGATCAGGATTGGGGTTTCTCAGGATGAGAGCCGTTACAAAGGTCTGTTTCAATGCCTGGAAAGCACGCTCCACCTGTGGTGGCCATTTAGATGGATCGGCACCCTTTCTCATCAAAGCTACAATGAGAGCGACCACTTCCGAGAAGGCAAGAATGAAGCGTCTATAATAGTTGGCAAAACCCCAAAAACTTTGGACAGCCTTTAGGTTATTGGGTTGAGCTCAATCCAGGACTGCCTGGAGTTTTTTGTGTTCCATAAAAAACCCGTCAGGAGAAATTATGTATCCTAGAAAGGATACCTCCGTGACATCAAATTCGCATTTCTTCAGTTTGGCGTAAAGATGATTCTCCCACAACTTCTGGAGCACCTGCCAAACATGGAGACGATGTTGCTCAGGGGACTCAGAATAGATTAAAATGTCATCAAAGTATACTACCATGAATCTCCCCAGAAAATCATGGAGGACATCATTTACCAAATCCTGGAACACCGTGGGAGCAATCGAAAGACCAAACTGCATCATTAGGTACTCATAGTGCCCGGATTGTGTAC
The DNA here is from genome assembly GCF_028390025.1 of Pseudophryne corroboree. NCBI lineage: Eukaryota > Metazoa > Chordata > Amphibia > Anura > Myobatrachidae > Pseudophryne > Pseudophryne corroboree. The sequence continues at coordinate 37,481,533 of NC_086447.1, read as the reverse complement.
TAAAGGCCATTTTCCACTCATCCCCAGATCTTATTCAGATGAGGTTTTATGCTCCCCTGAGGTCAATCTTGGAAAAGATGACTGCGGTGCAAGGTTGATCAAACAACACAGAAATGAGGGGCAGAGGTTAGGTGTTTTTGACCGTAATTTTTTTCAGGGCCCGATAATCTATGCAGAGTCTCACGGAACCATCCTTCTTCTCGATGAAAAAAAACCCTGCACTCAAAGGAGACTTAGATGGCCTGTTAAACCCCCTTTTAAGACTGTCTTGCATGTAGTCATCCATGGCTTTGATCTCAGGGCCCGATAGTGCATAAAGTCTCCCTTTAGGTAAACGGGCATCAGGAACCAAGTGTATAGCGTAATCATAGGGATGATGAGGTGGAAGGGCATCCACTTTTCTTTTAGAAAATACGTCTGCAAAGTCCTGGTAAATGGCAGGAATACCCTCCAAAGTTATTGTTGCAACTCGAACAGGATGAGTAATACATCTTATTGAGCAGTCGGAACCCCACAGTGAAATTTCCCCTGACCTCCAATCAATGGTCGGGTTGTAGTCAGAAAGCCAGGGGTGACCCAAAACTAATGGCACTGCAGGGCAATCTCCTCAGAGTGTAATACCCCAATGGTCAATTGTAAGGGTGGAGTCTGGTGAGTAATCACCCATTAGAAAGGGGGTTACCATCCAAACCTTGTGTAGTAATGTGTCTATTAAGTTTGAGCTGCGGAATACCAAATGTCTGAGCCAAAGTGACATCCAAAAAATTCCCAGCAGCTCCGCTATCAACAAATGCAGATACCGAAGAGTCCCAACCCTCAAAGGATATCTTAGCAGGAACTAACATAGAGTCATGTGAGGAGACCAACTGAAAGCCTAAATGAACCCCCTTAAAATTCACTTGGCCAGTGCATTTCCCTGCTTGTTGGGGCAGGAATGCACCATATGTCCCTTGCCACTACAGTATAAACAGAGCCCAAGATTCAGTCTGAGGTCTCTCGTCAGAGGAAATTCTGGACAGACCCACTTGCATAGGTTCCTCTGTTTCCTCAGAGAGAGCATACACACATGAACTAAAACTTGCCCCTCTTTCAGTTCTCTGTTCCCTGAGACATTGATCAATCTTAATAGCAACTCCATGAGTTTATCAAGAGTCTCCAGAACTGGGTACTGAATGAGACTATATACATCCAGACCTCCATGGGTTAATAAATTTGATTTCCATTGATAATTTTTGTGTGATTTTGTTGTCAGCACATTCAACTATGTAAAGAACAAAATATTTAATACGAATATTTCATTCATTCAGATCTAGGATGTGTTATTTTAGTGTTCCCTTTATTTTTTTGAGCAGTGTATGTATAACATGTACAGAGAGAGATAACATGTGCAGAGAGAGTTAGATTTGGGTGGGGTGTGTAAAAACTGACATCTAAATTGCAGTGTAAAAATAAAGCAGCCTGTACTTACCCTGCAGAGAAATAAAATAACCCACCCATATCTAACTCTCTCTGCACATGTTATATCTGCCCCCCTGCAATGCACATGGTTTTGCCCCTTTGCTAACAAATTTAACGAGGCGAAACTGACTGCGCAAGGGAGGATCATTCCAGCCACAATTGTTTGACCATCGTCGACACTCCGTACAATACACTTCAACGGGATTCTTTCCCTGTCTTAATGCCCGTAAGTGACTTTCTGCAGATGCCTCCCTGTCCGGGTCATCATACAAAAGGCCTTAAGACTTTAAAAAAGCATCTACTGAGAGTAAAGCCCATGTTTGTGGATCCCCCTGAAGCAAAAACATCATGATGCCCACCCGCTAAGACTCTGAAGCTGAGGATCGGGGCCTTAAACGAAAGTAAAGCTTGCAACTCTCCTGAAAATGTAAAAAGTTTTTTTGGTTGCCTGAAAAGCGGTTGGGGAGGTTCATCTTAGGTTCAGGAGAAACGCTCAGAGAAGTTCGTAAGAGATCTTGCATCATTCGGGTAAGGTTCTGGATCTGACTAGCCAGAATTTGGCTGGGATTTTCTCCTTGCTCAGAGGGACTCATGGAAAAATCAACTCAAGGCCACCCTGTTTTTTTGGGCCAGTGATAATGTTATGAATTTGAGTGCCTGGAACTCAGAAGGGTGGGTGGTAACGGGGGAGTTCCAGTACTCACGTGAGGAGCTGCAGTTGGATATGGATTATTGCAGCTAAGCCTTCTCTTACCACTGACTCCGTTATCCCTCCTAGTAGTCGGTAGGTGCCTGCAGAGCTAGTCTTCTCCTATAGAAGCCGTGTTTGAATGGGCGAATTTGTTCCGCCCAGACTCCGATGCCCCCAGGTCTTTACAAGGTACAAGGCACCGACTGAGACTGAGAGTAAATAAGGGGAAAACTAACTGAAACTGGCATACCAACCACGGGAGAGAATACAGAGAAAACAATAAATGGATTATGTGTGGTGCGGCCACCAAAACACCAATGCAGGAACCAATGTAAATGGCGGAAACCGAAGGAGACGATTCCATCGCCACTCGAGGTATGCAACAAAAAGTATTGTGACTTAGCCACAACATGCGACTCCGTCACCAAAGTAAATAACAACAGCTGCGAGAACCACCACAGAAAACAACACAAAGAAATTCTAACAAAAGATGCGACCTCTGCAGCTAAATGCGGCAGAGCCAATAACTCATGGTGCCACGAGAGGTGAAACGGGGAATCTACTGAAGCTCCGTGGTGTACTGGAATCGGATAACCTCCACTGGAAGCAGACCAGGAGACAAGCTGGACATGATCCCGCAACTAGAAGCTGGCCACAGGAACTCCAGGAATAACAGGATGGGACTGGAACCAACAGAGACCGACAGACTGGCTCTCGGAAAGCTATCACCGGTGGGGCAGTACTCTCCTGCCCCCAATAATAAAGGCCCTGCCAATAAGAAGCCCAGTGCCCCTGGCCCTGATAACCCAGCTGAGCCTCTCGCTCTAAGCACGGCATCCTGACTGCTTAGATATGTCTGGGACTGAACTAATCAATGGCCGCCTGGCATCCCCAGTTGCCCAGCAACCAGCCGGAGCAGGATTCCTGGCAGTGAAATTGACGTGCCGGGCCCGTTTCTCAGCAATGGCCGGGAGCTGGCACATCATTAAGCAGCAGCGGCGGCTGACAGCACCAATAAAAGTTTAATATAAATGAATGCTGCCATGTACAGTATAGTAGAATGAGCTTTGGGAGCTGTGAGCAACAGCAAAACTGCATACTGCCCTGTATATTAGGAGTCACACTGGGTCCATGTGCACAATAAAACTATATAATGCTGCCCTGTATAGTAGAAGGAGCTCTGGGGAATGTGTGCACCAGTAACACAATATAATGCTGCCCTATATATTAGGAGGAGCTCTGGGGTATGTGTTCACCAGTAAAACAATATAATGTTGCTCTGTATATTAGGAGGAACTCTGGGCTCTGTGTGCACCAGTAAAACAATATAATGTTGCTCTGTATATTAGGAGGAACTCTGGGCTCTGTGTGCACCAGTAAAACAATATAATGTTGCTCTGTATATTAGGAGGAGCTATGTGGTCTGTATGCACTAGTAAAGAAGTATAATGTTACCCTGTATATTAGGAGGAGCTCTGGGGTCTGTGTGCACTAGTGAAGAAGTATAATGTTTCCCTGTATATTAGCAGGATCTCTGGGGTCTGTGTGCACTAGCAAAGAGGTATAATGTTACCCTGTATATTAGCAGGATCTCTGGGGTCTGTGTGCACTAGTAAAGAGGTATAATGTTACCCTGTATATTAACAGGATCTCTGGGGTCTGTGTGCACTAGTAAAGAGGTATAATGTTACCCTGTATATTAGGAGGAGCTCTGGGGTCTGTGTGCACCAGTAAAACAATATAATGTTGCCCTGTATATTAGCAGGAGCTCTGGGGTCTGTGTGCACCAGTAAAACAATATAATGTTGCCCTGTATATTAGGAGGATCTCTGGGGTCTGTGTGCACCAGTAAAATTATATAATGTTACCCTGTATATTAGGAGGAACTCTGAAGCTGTGTGCACCAGTTGTCTGATACATCACACTTAGCCAACATGCACTCTTGTTAGCTATCACACAACATGTTCCTCAGTAAAAAAAAACAATGTTTTGTACCATCAAAGCTAGCTTGGCTATTAAAAGGGGCATGTGGGTGACATGTGGGAGAACGTCAAACACTGTCCTCTTGCGTGTGCCTTGTAATCTGTGAAAGCCTGAAATGGTCCTCCTTTATCCAACACCACCGGTGGTCCTGTATGAAATGGAGCCCAAATCACCATGAGACTTATATCCAATCCAAAACATTCAAGATCCGATGCTGGGGAGATGATGTTTTGCCTCATTTTGGAATCTGAAAATTGTGGGAAAAGCTGAGTCCCGGCTCCTACGCACTCGAAAACAACAAATTTTGATGGGTTCAGTTTTCTGTAAACTGGACCCACTGATCATACGTGGTCAGATTGTAGTTTCAACACATAAGTGGAGCAGTACAGATAAGTGAGACCCCAGCCTTTGTTCAATACTAACTTTTGAATTTGCTTATTATCCAGACTGTTCTAGCGACTTCTGGTTGTTAGGTACTGGAGGAATCTGTAGTGAGTGAATGCAGTTGAACATATTTTTGCTTTAACAACTTGCCTGACATGATTGCATCATACAGATGGGTCCTCCGTTATCTTGACTGTTTCTGCGCCTAGACGGACGTTTAGTCACGCTAAGGCGATAGCTTAGCTTGCTGAGTTTAATTACGGAGAGGCACGTTGAGGCGATACTAGATACTCAGCATGCATTACACATCTCCACCACTGGGTAGCTAATGCTACACTAATCCAGTACTTTATATCGTATAGCGGTGGATTGATCTACAGCTCTGGCAAATGGTCAGTGACGATTGTAATGTTAATACTGTAGATGGTGCTCAATGGTCAGACGGTGAGAGTTCTAAAATAAATAAATAAATAAACAGTTTATACAGACACAAATGAACATGTTAAAACACTTGTGTATGCAGATGCAACTAATTGGGTAAAAGGAAGTATGTACAATGCATAAACACTGTGCTTTTGAAATACAGTACATGTATGAGCATCCGAGTCCCCTAAGGCATAAACCAACACCAATAGGGAGGGGTCGCTCTTTGCAGTACTTTTACACATGAACTTCTGAATCTCTCATGAAGCATTGTGGGCTAGCGATGAAGGCTCCCACCTCCCATGCTGAGAGTCCCGGGTTCGAGTCCTAAAGTGCCAACTTTGTTTTTTGTAATGTGTTCCCCTGACATTCACTTTAATATAACTTTTTTTCTTTCTAATACATTAAATGGAAGGGTGCAGACCAGTTTCACATAAATCAGAGTAAATCTGCAGGAGTGATTCTTTACGCTAAAAGCAAATACTAACTGAGCAAAACAGTACTGTAGATCGTCGGCGTTTGTGTATTGCACATGACCTGAACTCCCTCCCTGTCTACAGCATGACCTGTGCAGGCTCCCAGGGGGGAAGGGTGATGGGGGTAGGGGGTAGGGGGAGGCAGTGGAAAATACTGTGCTTTTGAAATGCAAGTATGAGCGTCCGAGTCCCCTAAGGCATAAACCAACACCAATGGGGTAGGGCGAGGCAGTGGAAAATACCGTTGTCAAAGAAAAGGCATAATCAAAACCAAGAGAAACTGACACACAGTAACAACCTGGAATGCCTGGAGCGCACGACGGCTGAGACACATGATGCGTGACATCTGAGACGCACGACATCTCATAGCTGATTTTGCCCCATTTGGCTAGTTTGCCTATGCCTAGGGCCGGCTCTGTATATTACAATAGAAAAAATAATAGTGTCAGTGAAAAAAACACCTCATGACAGATACTGTACACAAGCTGATGTCTAAATGTACAGTAAGCAGTGATCTCTTGCCATTGGTTTTAGATTAAGCCCTAATGGCTAGGGGACTTGGCCGCTGACTTACTGTACTGTACCTTATCCCTGACTTTAATAGGCCACACTGTTGCTTAAACTCCTTATTTTGTGTCTGTATACTGTACATTATACAGTATTTATTAATTGACCATTCTACGGGACCTCATTGCCCCTGTGTACTGTTATTTAGCTAGGGGATTGTGACACTCCTTCAGCATTGCCCCATAGCCTGTAAAACCTATGCCGTTGCTCGCTCCATATCCGAGTGCTGCGATGTGGTGGGGGTTCATGGGCGGTGGCCATTTTGTCTAAGTTTGCTATGCGATCGTGTCCGGTGTACCGTAATGTGCATAGACCTCGCTTATCCCTATCGCCCCCGTGCATTTTAGCTAGGGGATTGTGACGCTCCTTCAGCATTGCCCCGTCACCTGCAAAACTTATGCCATCTCTCACTCCATAGCCGAGTGATGCCATGTGGTGGGGGCTCACGGGTGGTTGCCATTTTGTCAGTTTGCTATGCGATCGAGTCCAGTGTACCGTAATGTGCATAGACCTCGCTTATCCCTATCGCCTATGTGTATTTTGGCTAGGGGATTGTGACACTCCTTCAGCATTGCCCCGTGATCTGCAAAACTTATGCCATCTCTCACTCCATATCCGAGCGCTGCAACATGGTGGGGGTTCACGGGCAGCGCCCATTTTGTCAGTTTGCTATGCGATCGAGTCTGGTGTACCATAATGTGCATAGACCTTGCTTATCCCTATCACCCCTGTGTATTTTAGCTAGGGGATTGTGACGCTTCTTCAGCATTGGCCCACAGCCTGCAAAATCTGTGCTGTTACTTGCTCCGTAGCCGAGGGCCTCTATGGGGCAAGGAGTCACAGGCGGTAGCCATTTCAATAGAGTCTGCCCTGCTACAGAATTGTATGTGTACCGTACGGTGCATAGAACCTTAACAGTAGAAATGCTCCTGAAGCTTTGCCCTGGTTTTTGTAAATAAAAAAATAATAACGTGTCTGGAAAAAACTAACATGCATTCATACTTTAGGAATCGAACCCGGGACTCTAAGTATAGGAAGCGGAACACTTCACCACTTCACCGCCGACAGATGAATAAATCCATCGGTTTTGATTATGCCATAATGGCTACAGGATTAGGATGCTAACATACAATATTCCTAATATCAATAGGCAACAATGTACTTCTAACACGTCCATTTGCGTCAGTGTTCACTACTGGTTTCATGTTGCTTTTTTTGCGGGACTTGGACGCTGACATATTCCTAAAGTACTGTAAATGGATCATATATGCTGTACTATTTTCGTCTGTACTGTATATACTGTATGAAATAATGTAGCGTAATGAGACGCTGTGTTTACTGTATGCAGCGTAATGAGACGCATTAGTAAAGTAGTTCTTACTAGGTATTTCAGTATTTAATTTTACGGGAGACCACACGCATGCGCAGTGGTGATTGTAAAAAGCGACATCTGGTGGATGATCACAGGTATTACATGTAAAGGTAACGTCAAATGATATGTGTGCCTCAGTGCGATTAGGCATGCCTCTCTGTAAATAGGCGCACCTCCCTGCGACCAGGTATGCTGCGTATGCCCGATCGTGACTAACGCCTCAACCAGTCAAGATAACGGAGGACCCATCTGTATGTGACCACATCACAGGATGGAATTTCCCTGTCATGGTCGCATCTGATGACCAGTCAGAAATTCCCTCAGTGAGGTTTCTGGAAGAGAATTTTCTGGCCACTGCTGCCCACAGAGGTACCTCCCAGTCCCTTTTCTTCCTGGGTCCTTTCCCGAGTGCCTGCCATGCTACAGATCGGAAAGTCCAGCAGCACCTCCTACATTACGGCTGCAGAGATTAGCAACCACTGGGGAATTGTAAAAAAGCAAACCCTCCCCTTTCCTGTGGACAAGAAAAAAGTCTAGAAAGTGCTGACAAACTATATTTTAAAAGATATTTTTATTATTTATTTTTACATTTAGACAAAAATATATCTGACTAGAAACCTTTATAATTGTTTTTTTATATATGAAAGACAATTTGTGGTTTCCCTCCTGTTTTTTGTCCAGATATAGAATATATACACATAAACAGTTAGTACAAGTACAAAGAAGACACAGAGATCTTACTACACAATTTGCTCTGGCTATGCCATAAAGATATTTTGTATCCACTGGAAGATAATTGCCCAAGTTTAGATGTTAGTAACCTTATTGTAACAAAAAGCTTTTATATCAGCATGAAGATAGATGCCAGGTGTTAGAAATTAGCAAGCTGTTGCAGTGAAGTTTCTTATATCCTGTATCCAGTGCAGTTATAGTACTTGGAAAGTCTGTATCCAAAAGATGTTAAACATTAACAGCTGTGTCACTTCACAGTCACTCGTTTGGTTTTCCTTTAATTTATGGAGAAAAATACCCTTAATAAATAAATTATAAAAAAATGATTCATATGTAATTTTCAGTGTATTATTAATTAGTGTTAAATGTGAAATAGTATAGGACTTTAAAGGTCTTTACTTCTAATAGAGTATCATATATTTAGTAATAAAGTAATAACATAATTCAGGAGGGTCTATTTAAGAAAACATTGTGCTTGATTATGTGACTGTTTAGTCCTAATTAAATTAATATCTTTATTGTGGAATAATTATGTAGATTGGCTCAGTATGTACTTAATATATAAAAACTCTGTCTTTATAATTAGTTATGGTTATACATAAAACCTCTTTAATATTGAGAAATTCATCTATATATAACTTAAATAGCAGTATTTATTAAATGGACACAGCTGCTGTGATTGAAGTCATTCGATAAGTATAAATTCTGGATTGGAGAGAGGGGAAGCATTCGTCTTGAGGAAGTCTCCGGTTGCTAGGAGACGAAACGCGTTGACGCCCACTTTCTACGTTTGGTTCTTTGTTTGGTGTAAACCCGCTAATTGAGCCAGCTCACGGCTCTCCACAGCCACAAAAAATCTCTGCATGTTACACGCCGGACATTCCAGCCGGTGCTTACCCGCTAATCAAGACCGCTAACGGCTCCCTGCAGGCACACTGCAACATCGCAAGACTTCATCTGCCTTTACCGGGTGAATGCTACTGGCCTCCGCCGTGAGGTCTAACATCCGTTACTTGGAGAGAGCCCTTTGAGGTTTGCCTACAGCGTTATATGACCAGCAATTAATTATTTCATTCTGGAGCGGGGCTGTGTTTATAATGGAACGGTAGTTCTTATTGCATTCAACAGCTATATGAGCAAGTTTTACCTTCATACGTGCATTATTCTACAAAACGGACCCTGTCTACAATTTGTCTCAAGAACCAGCACGTGGGTAACTATACACTGCAATCATCTTAAGTTATTCACCATGAGACTGTGATTGTTTATTGCGGGACTTTTTATTTAAATAGACACTGGGACGCCAGTATTTCTTAATTTATCATTCATTAAACAGAACCAATGAATCAGTTTTAAATATATATTGTCTGATTCATCAATTGTTGCTCTTAAGATAGAAGAGACAATTGTTACAAATTGCATGTTAAATGTTTGTCACATTTGTTGCTTTTAACAGATTGAATATAAATTGTTTACACATATTGGAGTCTTACTGAGTCAATTACTCTTTATGACAGACTGCACACTTTTGTTTGATACAGTGTTACTTAGCGCAGAGTAGTGATGAGCGGGTTCAGTTCCTTGGAATCCGAACCCCCCCCCCGAACTTCACCCATTTTACATGGGTCCGAGCGCGCCCGAACGTCATCATCCCGGTGTCGGATTCTCGCGAGATTCTTATTCTATATAAGGAGCCGCGCGTCGCCGCCATTTTCACTCGTGCATTGGAGATGATAGGGAGAGGACGTGCAGCGTTCTCTCAGTTGTGTTCAGTGTGCTGCAAATATCTGTGCTCAGTGTGTTGCAAATATCTGTGCTCAGTGTGCTTGCAAATTTCTGTGCTCAGTGTGCTGAAAATATCTACGTTCTCTGCCTGAAAAACGCTCCATATCTGTTCTGCATTGTAGTATATAGTAGGAGGACAGTGCAGAATTTTGCTGACCAGTGACCACCAGTATTATATCAGTACGGTAAAGTAGTCCACTGCTCTACCTACCTCTGTCGTCAAGTATACTATCCATCCATACCTGTGGTGCATTTAAGTTGTGCGCAGTATATATAGTAGGAGGACAGTGCATAATTTTGCTGACCACCAGTATATAATATATAGCAGTACAGTACAGTAGTCCACTTCTCTACCTACCTCTGTGTCGTCAAGTATACTGTCCATACATACCTGTGGTGCATTTAAGTTGTGTTCAGTATATATAGTAGGAGGACAGTGCATAATTTTGCTGACCACCAGTATATAATATATAGTAGTACGATACAGTAGTCCACTGCTCTACCTACCTCTGTGTTGTCAAGTATACTATCCATCCATACCTGTGGTGCATTTAAGTTGTGCGCAGTATATATAGTAGGAGGACAGTGCATCATTTTGCTGACCACCAGTATATAATATATAGCAGTACGGTACAGTAGTCCACTTCTCTACCTAACTCTGTGTCATCAAGTATACTATCCATCCATACCTGTGGTGCATTTAAGTTGTGCGCAGTATATATAGTAGGAGGATAGTGCATAATTTTGCTGACCACCAGTATATAATATATAGCAGTACAGTACAGTAGTCCACTGCTCTACCTACCTCTGTGTTGTCAAGTATACTATCCATCCATACCTGTGGTGCATTTAAGTAGTGCGCAGTATATATAGTAAAAGGACAGTGCATAATTTTGATGACCACCAGTATATAATATATAGCAGTACGGTAAAGTAGGCCATTGCTATTGATATATTACTTGAATATAATTCCACACATTAAAAAATGGAGAACAAAAATGTGGAGGGTAAAATAGGGAAAGCTCAAGAACCACTTCCACCTCGTGCTGAAGCTGCTGCCACTAGTCATGGCCGAGACGATGAAATGCCATCAACGTCGTCTGCCAAGGCCGATGCCCAATGTCATAGTAGAGAGCATGTAAAATCCAAAAAACAAAAGATCAGTAAAATGACCCAAAAATCAAAATTAAAAGTGTCTTATGAGAAGCGTAAACTTGCCAATATACCATTTACGACACGTAGTGGCAAGGAACGGCTGAGGCCCTGGCCTATGTTCATGGCTAGTGGTTCAGATTCACATGAGGATGGAAGCACTCATCCTCTCGCTAGAAAACTGCAGTGCCACTCCTAGATGGGCCAGGTGTTTGTGTAGGCCACTTGTGTCGCTTAGTTTAGTCACACAGCTACCTCATTGCACCTCTTTTTTTTCTTTGCATCATGTGCTGTTTGGGGACTATTTTTTGAAGTGCCATCCTGTCTGACACTGCAGTGCCACTCCTAGATGGGCCAGGTGTTTGTGTCGGCCACTTGGGTCGCCTAGCTTAGTCACACAGCTACCTCATTGCACCTGTTTTTTTCTTTGCATCATGTGCTATTTGGGGACTATTTTTTAAATCTGCCATACTGTCTGACACTGCAGTGCCACTCCTAGATGGGCCAGGTGTTTGTGTCGGCCACTTGGGTCGCTTAGCTTAGTCACACAGCTACCTCATTGCACCTCTTTTTTTCTTTGCATCATGTGCTGTTTGGGGACTATTTTTTGAAGTGCCATCCTGCTGACACTGCAGTGCCACTCCTAGATTGGCCAGGTGTTTGTGTCGGCCACTTGGGTCGCTTAGCTTAGTCACACAGCTACCTCATTGCACCTCTTTTTTTCTTTGCATCATGTGCTATTTGGGGACTATTTTTTAAATCTGCCATCCTGTCTGACACTGCAGTGCCACTCCTAGATGGGCCAGGTGTTTGTGTTGGCCACTTGGGTCGCTTAGCTTAGTCACACAGCTACCTCATTGCACATCTTTTTTTCTTTGCATCATGTGCTGTTTGGGGACTATTTTTTTAATCTGCCATACTGTCTGACACTGCAGTGCCACTCCTAGATGGGCCAGGTGTTTGTGTCGGCCACTTGGGTCGCTTAGCTTAGTCATTCAGCGACCTCAGTGCAAATGTTAGGACTAAAAATAATATTGTGAGGTGAGAGGTGTTCAGAATAGACTATAAATGAGTGGAAATTATGGTTATTAAGGTTAATAATACTATGGGATCAAAATGACCCCCAAATTCTATGATTTAAGCTGTTTTTGAGGGGTTTTTGTAAAAAAACACCCGAATCCAAAACACACCCGAATCCGACAAAAAAATTTCAGGGAGGTTTTGCCAAAACGCGTCCGAATCCAAAACACGGCCACGGAACCGAATACAAAACCACAACACAAAACCCGAAAAATGTCCGGTGCACATCACTAGCGCAGAGTAATCTTTCTTTTTGTATAGTTCTCAGTTGTTGGCAACCCAGCAAGTTGATTTTACTCAGCTGCTATAAACCACTAATCTTATTGAGCTATATCCATTATTAGCACCGGTTAGTAAGAAGTCTGTGACATTTGTCTAGATTTGTTTTTTTAAAAGGTTACAGGCTGCACTAAACCCTCTTTTGTAGTACACACATGTTGGGGGGGGGGGGGGCAACTTAGGAAAAATAAAGCCCATTTGTGCAAGGACCTCCAGATTGCCTCTTTTCTGTGCCGGTATACGTACGGACTGCCTGACATGCCTACTTGGATACTGTCACTAATATAATCCTCCACCATTCTTTCAATTGTGACAGAATCATATGCAGTGACAGTAGACATGTCAGTAATTGTTGGCAGGTCCTTCAGTCCGGACCAGATGTGAGCTTTCGCTCCTGACTGCCCTGCATCACTGCCAGTGGGTGGACTAGGAAATGTTTTCCTTTTCCCTGCAGAGAAATTGAAGGAGGAGCTATTGACGGGTCGCGTTCCACTTGAGTGGACAATTTACTAACCAGCAGGTCTTTGCACCTCTGCACACTTGTGTCTGCTAGAAAGAGAGATACAATGTAGGCTTTAAACCTGGGATCGAGCACGGTGGCCAAAATGTACTGCTCTGATTTCAACAGATTGACCACCCTTAAATCCTGTCATAGCAAATGAAGGGCTCCATCCACAAGTCCCACATACTTTGTGGAATCGCTCCGTCTTAGCTCCTCCTTCAATATCTCCAGCTACTTCTGCAAAAGCCTGAGGAGGGGAATGACCTGACTGGCAGTGTCTGAACTGACTTCACGTGTGGCAAGTTTGAAGGGTTGGAGAACCTTGCACAAGACTGAAATCATTCTCCACTGCACTTGAGTCAGGTGCATTAACCCTCCTTTGCCTATATCGCAGGCAGATGTATAGGCTTGAATGGCCATTTGCTGCTCCTCCATCCTCTGAAGCATATAGAGTTTTGAATTCAACCTCATTACCACCTCTTGCTTCAGTTGATGGCGGGGCAGGTTCAGGAGTGTTTGATGGTGCTCCAGTCTTTGGCACACAGTGGCAGAATGCCGAAAGTAACCCGCAATTTTTCAGTCCACCGACAGCATCTCCTGCACACCCCTGTCATTTTTCAAAAAATTCTGCACCATCAAATTCATTGTATGTGCAAAACATGGGACATGCTGGAATTTGCCCAGATGTAATGCACGCACAATATTGGTGGCATTGTCCAATATCACAAATCCCCGGAAGAGTCCAATTGGGGTAAGCCATTCTGCGATGATGTTCCTCAGTTTCCGTAAGAGGTTGTCAGCTGTGTGCCTACTATGAAAAGCGGTGATACATAGCGTAGCCTGCCTAGGAACGAGTTGGCGTTTGTGAGATGCTGCTACTGGTGCTGCTGCTGTTGTTGCTGCTGGAGGGCATACATCTACCCAGTGGACTGTTACAGTCATATAGTCCTTAGTCAAACCTGTTCCACTTGTCCACATGTCCGTGGTTAAGTGGACACTGGATACAACCTCATTTTGTAGGACACTGGTGACTCTTTTTCTAACGTCTGTGTACATTCTCGGTATCGCCTGCCTAGAGAAGTGGAACCTAGATGGGATTTGATATCGAGGACACACTATCTCCATCAAATCTCTAAGTCCCACTGAACTAATGGTGGATACCGGATGCACGTCTAACACCAACATAGCTGTCAAGGCCTCAGTTATCCGCTTTGCAAAAGGATGACTGCTGTCATATTTCATCTTCCTCACAAAGGACTGTTGGACAGTCATTGCTTACTGGAAGTAGTACAAGTGGTCTTCCGACTTCCCCTCTGGGATGATGATCAACTCCCAGCAGCAACAACAGCAGCAGCAACAGCAGGCGTACCACTCAAGGATCCTACGGAGGAATCCCGGTTAGGAGAGGACTCCTCGGTCTTGACAGTGACATGGCCTGCAGGGCTACAGATATTCCTGACTGAGGAGGACATTGACATTGAGGGAGTTGGTGGTGTGGCTTGCAGGAGCTTGGGTACAGGAGGAAGAAGGGATTTAGGTGTCAGTGGACTGCTTACGCTCTTACCCAAAGTTTCACAACTTGACAATGAATTCTGATGAATGCGCAGCAGGTGTCGTATAAGGGAGGATGTTCCTAGGTGGTTAACATCCTTACCCCTACTTATTACAGATTGATAGAGGCAACAGATGGTTTGACACCTGTTGTCTGGATTTGTGGAGAAATAATTCCACACCGAATAGGTGACTTTTTTGGTAGTTTGCCCAGGCATCACAATGGGCTTCTTCATCCCAAGGACAACAGGTGTCTCCCCCGGTGCCTGACTTAAACAAACCACATCACCATCAGAATCCTCATCGTCAACTTCCTCCTCAGTGCCAGCATCACCCATATCCTCATCCTGGTGTACTTCAACAGTGACATCTTCAATTTGAATATCAGGAACTGGACTGTTGGTGCTCCTTCCAGCACTTGCAGGGGGCATGCAATTGGTGGAAGGAGCCACCTTTTCCCATCCAGTGTTGGGAAGGTCAGGCATCGCAACCGCCGACACACTTGGACTCTCCTTGGGGATTTGTGATACCATCTCAGAACGCACAGTTCTTTTCTGTGTACTTTCCAGCTTACCTTTTTTAATTTTTCTAGTTGGAGGATGAGGGCTTCCATCATTATGTGAAACTGAACCACTAGCCATGAACATAGGCCAGGGCTTCAGCCGTTCCTTGCCACTCCGTGTCGTAAATGGCATATTGGCAAGTTTACGTTTCTCCTCAGACGATTTAAATTTCTTTTTTTGGTTCTTTTTACTGAACTTTGGCTTTTTGGATTTTACATGCCCTCTACTATCACATTGGCCATCGGCCTTGGCAGACGACATTGATGGTATTTCATTGTCTTTGTCATGGCTACTGGCTTTAGCACTAGGAGGAAGTGGTTCTTCTTGATCTTTCCCTATTTTATCCTCAAATTTTTTGTTCTCCATTATTTTTTGGGGGTTATATGAGACAATATGCAGCACAGGAATGAATGGAATGACTGATGAGACAGGACACTACCACTGGTCTGATGCAGAACAACACTACAATAATGTAAGAGACTTGCGGTTGTTGTTGTTATTATTATTATTATTCGACAGCAGTGGACATATAGCAGCAGAGTATACCACTGTGACGGCCTCGTCACTGGAATGACTGATGGACAGGACACTACCACTGGTCTGATGCAGCACAAACACAGCAACACTGTAAGGGACTTGTGTTTGTTGTTATAATTAATATATGGCAGCAGTGGACATATAGCAGCTGCGTATATCGTCACTGGAATGACTGATGAGACAGGACACTACCACTGGTCTGATGCAGCACAAACACAGCAACACTGTAAGGGACTTGTGTTTGTTGTTATAATTAATATATGGCAGCAGTGGACATATAGCAGCTGCGTATATCGTCACTGGAATGACTGATGAGACAGGACACTACCACTGGTCTGAGGCAGCACAAACACAGCAACACTGTAAGGGACTTGTGGTTGTTATAATTATTATATGGCAGCAGTGGACATATAGCAGCAGCGTATATCATTTATACAGCTACACTGGCAGCAAAGGACACCAACACTGTGACTGGCTGGACTGATGCAGCACAAAACACTGTGACTACACTGGACTGGACTGAGCAGCACAACACAGCACAAGACTCGCCACCCCACTTTCCTGCCCCCATACAGACACTGGAGGATGGAGACACGTCCTCTCATTACACTCTCCGAGACTGGAATGAAAATGGCCACGACGCGCAGCTCCTTATATGGAATCCAATTCCCACGAGAATCCGATAGCGGGATGATGACATTTTGCCGCGTTCGGGTTTCAGAGTCACGAGGGAAAACCCGAGCCTGACTCGGATCCGGGCTCGGAAGACCAAGTCCGGTAGGGTTCGGTTCTCTGAGAACCGAACCCGGTCATCTCTAGTTTTAAGTAAATGTTCTTAACCTAATTCAATCATACAAAAAATCCTCAGACTATTTCTTACCAGGAAAGTGGTTAAGAAAGGAGACAGTCTTTCACGAAACCTGCTGTTGTTTTATATTACCCTCTTGGAATAACATTTTACATGATTTCTTGCTTTTGGGGACAATAGTATCCTGCCATGGTATCGAACACCTGGTCAATATTTTCTTAAATGCTTTTTTCACCTCATTGTTTCTCAAGCTGTAGATTAAAGGGTTCAACAAAGGTATAACAACAATATAAATTAGAGAAATATACTTTAGGTTGGACGAAAATGCTTTGGTTTGTTCTATACACATGGTCATCAGTGTCCCATAATACATAAACACTACGATCAGGTGGGAAGCACACGTTGAGAAAGCTTTAGACCTTCCACCTGCTGTGCGAATGTTTAAAATAGACACAATGATACAAATGTAGGACATCACAATGAAAGCAAAAGGCAATAGCAGTGCCAACAAGCTTACTATATATATAGTTATCTTATAGAAGGTGAGGTCTCCACATGCCAGCTCTATGATTGCAATTATCTCACACAAAAAATGATCCAGTATACTCTCTCTGCAGAACACAAGAGGCTTTGCGATACTGGGAATAGTTGCTAAAATGAAGCTTCCTGACCACATTATGAGTGTAATGGTTGTACATGTCCTCCAATTCATACTTATGGTATAATGTAAAGGGAAGCGTATGGCTATATAGCGGTCATATGACATCACTGCTAGTAGGATACAGTCAGTTGTTCCTAGGAATATTCCAGTGCTCATCTGCACCAGGCACCCAATGACGGAAATTCTCCTTCTCCTGGAAAATATATCTAGCAACAATTTTGGAAGAGAGCTGGATGCATAGCACAAATCCAGGAGGGATAAATTGCAAAGAAAATAATACATAGGTGTGTACAGCTGGGGACTGATGATAACAGCACATATCAGAAAACTGTTCCCGGAAATGATGAGAGTATAAATTAGCAAAAAGAAGACAAAAAGTAAAACACAAACGTGCAAGTCCTGAGAAAATCCCATCAAGATTAATTCTTGATACAAAGTTTGGTTTCCAAGGTCCATATATTAATTTGTATTTGGGGGTCTGTGTTCCTATAGGGAAAAAAAGCATAATAGAAGTTATTGATATTTTCTAGCAGCAGCCATATTTAGTGTCATTGTAATACAATGGGCAAATTCAAAATTGTGTGTTCTGTGGAGCCGCAATGAAGTTACCAAACTCAACAGGGCATTCTATGGACTCAATTGATGTCCCTCGAGGAAACACGGGTGTGATTACTAGTTGGACTAGAGATAAGGGTCTGTACTGTACCTCAATACAAAGCAATCAAGAAACAAAAGAATGGAGGAGCGCTGTCCAAAAAGAAAAATTACAATCAAAAATATTTATTTAATAAACATTAAAAAGCCATAAAACAATATACAGGCGAATCTCAGAAAATTAGAATATCATGCAAAAGTGCATTTATTTCAGTAAATCAATTTAAAAGGTGAAACTAATATATTAAGTAAACTCATTACATACAAAGTGAGATATTTCAAGCATTTATTTGTTATAATTTTGATGAGTGTAGCTTATAGCTTTAGAAAACCCCAAATCCAAAATCTCAGAAAATTAGAATATTGTTAAAAGGTTCAATATTGTAGGCTCAAAGTGTCACACTCTAAATCACCTGCAAAGGGTTCCTGAGCTTTTAAATGGTCTCAGTCTGGTTCAGCACTAATCACAATCATGGGGAAGACTGCTGACCTGACAGTTGTGCAGAAAACCATAATTGACACCCTCCACAAGGAGGAAAAGCCTCAAAAAGGAATTGCAAAAGAAGTTGGATGTTCTCAAAGTGCTGTATCAAAGCACATTTATAGAAAGTTAAGTGGAAGCAGCAGGGATGACCGCAGCTTGGAGAGGATTATCAGGAAAAGTCCATTCAAAGGAGAGGACTGAGGAAAGAGCTAGTGCATCAAGAGCTACCACACACAGATGGATCCTAGACATGGGCTTAAAATGTCGGATTCCTTTTGTCTAGCCGCTCCTGAACAACAAACAGCATCAGAAGTGTCTAAATTTAAAAAAAGGGCTAATTAAAAAAAATAACTGGTCTGTTGCTCAGTGGTCAAAAGTCCTCTTTTCTGTTGAGAGCAAATTTTGCATCTCATTTGGAAACCAATGTCCTAGAGTATGGAGGAAGAATGGAGAGGCACACAATCCAAGATGCTTGAAGTCCACTGTGAAGGTTCCACAGTCTGCGTTGATTTGGGAAGCCATGACATCTGCTGGTGTTTAAACACTATGCTTTATTAAGTCCAGACCAATGCAGCCGTCTGCCAGGACATTTTAGAGCACTTCATGCTTTACTTCAGCAGACAAGCTTTATGGAGATGCTGACTTCATTTTCCAGCAGCTCTTGGCACCTGCCCACACTGCCAAAAGTACCAAAACCTGGTTCAATGATCATGGGATTACTTTGCTGGACTGGCCAGCAAACTCACCTGACCTGAACCCCATAGAGAATCTATGGTGCATTGCCAGGAGAAAGATGAGAGACATGAGACCGAGCAATGCAGAAGACCTGAAGGCCACTATTGAAGCATCCTGGTCTTCCATAGCACGTCAGCAGTGCAACAGGCTGATAGAATGCATGCCACGTATCATTGAGACAGTAATTCATGCAAAAGGGGCCAAAACCAAGTACTAAGTACATATACATGATTATAGTTTTCAGAGGGCCGACACTTCTGTATTTAAAATCCTTTTTTATTGATTTTATGTAATATTCTTATTTTCTGGGATTTTGGGTTTTCTTACATATAATATATTAGTTTCACCTTTTAAGTTGAATTACTGAAATAAAATAACTTTTGCACGATATTCTAATTTTCTAAGTATCACCTGTAGTTATAGTACATAGTTATGAAATAATCTTCTGCAGAAACATTAAAAAGTATAAGCCTGCACGCATAGTGATATTACGTTCCTTCCTTCTTCTAAATATATATATATATATATATATATATATATATATCTTTCACATCCACATTCCATCAATTAAATGGATGAGTGTTATTTTGTGATAGGATTGTTAGTTGTTATTATGCACTTGAGCAGGTTAGGATGTTAACTATTAGGAGTGTTCCTCTGCACCTTCAATTCTGAATTAAGTCTCTAATGTTAGTAAGCAAGAATAGAAAGTCATGCACCTTCAGATAAAATTAGCTCAAGTACAGATATAGCCATGCTCATCATTGCTGTAGTTTTGCCATGTACATGTCTTAGTTGCGGCATAACTCCTGCACAGATTGGCATAGTATGACGTTATAAGGCGTACTAAGGCACAAGAATATCCTGAGCACGCAATACACAGTTTCACCACTCGGTGGCGATTGCTCCACTAATCAAAACTGCAGTGCTGAAAACAATAGCAGTGGATGGATACCATAGTATACAATACAATAGCAAGTTCTGGCAAGCGGGCCAATCACTTAGTGCAAAGCTTTACAATGTACAGTATACTGTAATGTACTGTAATTCTGGCAGTGATGTTCGGGCATCACACATGTATCCATACCGTGCTTTATAAATGAACGGTGGGTTTCAGGGGCACTGTAGAAAATATAATTTTTTTGTCAGGACCAAAAAAAACATTGCTTTTATTACACCTGAGTTTGCATCTCTTTACACAAGCAGTAGTATATAAGCAGATACTGCTTATACTGTATGTGTATACAGAAACAAACTCATGTGTAAATATAGTAAAATAACTGGCCCCATGCAATTGGGTTTGCGGGCATCCAAGCCCCATATACAGAATAAGCAAACCCAACTGCAAGGGACCACTGCTTATATTTGCACATGAGTTTGCATCTGTATACACAATCAGTAGTGTATAAGCAGTTACTGATTACTGTATATGGTGCTTGGACACTCCCAACCATAGCTGGCATGAGCCCTTCAATTACATGAAGAAAAAAAGGTGAAAGTTGTGTGTCCGAGCTTGTCTGGGCATCAAGTTTGATTCCCGAGACAATATACTGTATATATATATATATATATATATATATTTACACATTTACACATTTAGGACCCCCACATTCACTAGAAATGTGAACACAGAAAAAGATTAGTTTGCATTAGGAACTGATGGAGCGTCTCCGACACACCATCAGTAGTGTATAAGCAGTTACTGCTTACAGGATGCTGTATACGTGGGGCTGGGTCACTCGCAATCTCTTTTACTACTGTACACAGCAAGCAAAGTTTAAAAAACAAAACATTGCTAGGGACCACTCTCTGAGTCTCTCTAGATCTACATGGAAAAGGTGTAAAGTCAATAGGTTGACTCCACATGGTCAAATTAAAAAGGTTAATAGGGTCAAAAGGTCAACATGGAAATCGTCAATGCAAAAAAAGTCTATGGGTGGTATTCAGTTCTTTTCACCCCATTCCACATCTGTTCGGTTTCTGCAAACGGGCGTAGTATAATCATTACAGAACATGGCCTTCTATAAGCCCTGATCTGAATCCTATGGAAAGTCTATGGAAAGAGCTTAGACATGTAGTCTGGAGAAGGCACCCATTGAACCGGATCAGTTTTCTAAGAAAGAGTGGACCAAATAACCTGTAATGACCGGTGGAGACTTCTCATTGAGAACTACAGAACTCGCATGATTGTAGAGATTGCCTCTAAAGGTTGTGCAACAATATATTAGGTTAAGGGTCCCATTATTTTGTCCATGACAGTTTCATGTTATTATTACAGTATTTAAAATATTCTGTTAAATAAAAAATCAAATGCAAAGTTTGATTTCTCTTAACTATGGCACAAACAGTGATGGGTATCAATAACTTTTGTTATTTTCAAAATATATCAGAGAAAAACATGGGTTCTTTTTTAGTGGAAAGGTACACATAATGTTCTCTGTATGGAAGTGGATCTTTCACTTGATCAGTACCTTAGTATATTTGTGTTTTTGTGGTCACATTTTTCTTGCACCCCAATACTATACCGCAGTGTTACAATCACAGCCGTGGGAGAAGTGATGGGATGGCATAACCCTTTATGCACCCACTAACACTATAAATTGTTTTATGTCTTTACATGGAAATACATTAAAAAACAGGTTAGTTATAAAATATTATTTATTAATAAGTGGGCAGCAGGATTTATAGAGGTGCTTACAAGACAAGGTAGTCCCAACCAGTCACCTCTCTAGATGGATGCATAGGCCTCTAATGACATCATCTCTTTTATTTATTTATTTATCCTTATTACCTAAAACATAAAGTTTAACAATATATATACATAGTGAGAGAGAGACAGACAGACATACACAGAGACAGAGAGAAAGAGAGACAGAGAGAAAAAGAGAGAGAGAGAGAGAGAGAGAGAGAAAGAAAGAAAGAGAGAGAGAGAGATGAGATGCTGCCAAAGATAAATATTAACAATGTATTAAATTTAGTACAATAGTTTTGGAAGTTATAATTCTTTTTTACTATCTGATTCTTTTATGTACATGAAATTAAAATGATCTATGGGGGTCATTCCGAGTTGTTAGCTCGTTATTTTTTTCTCGCAACGGAGCGATTAGTCGCTAATGCGCATGTGCAATGTCCGCAGTGCGACTGCGCCAAGTAAAATTGCTATGCAGTTAGGTATTTTACTCACGGCATTACAAGGTTTTTTCTTCGTTCTGGTGATCGTAGTGTGATTGACAGGAAGTGGGTGTTTCTGGGCGGAAACTGGGCGTTTTATGGGTGTGTGTGAAAAAACGCTACCGTTTCTGGGAAAAACGCGGGAGTGGCAGGAGAAACGGAGGAGTGTCTGGGTGAACGCTGGGTGTGTTTGTGACGTCAAACCAGGAACGACACTGACTGAACTGATCGCAGATGCCGAGTAAGTCTGGAGCTACTCAGAAACTGCTAAGAACTGTCTATTCGCAATTCTGCTAATCTTTCGTTCGCAATTTTGATAAGCTAAGATTCACTCCCAGTAGGCGGCGGCTTAGCGTGTGCAAAGCTGCTAAAAGCAGCTTGCGAGCGAACAACTCGGAATGACCCCCGATGTGCACTGATTCATTATAATAAATACATTGGTGCAACTTCTTTCTTCTTGTTAGCAAAGTGGCTGCAACAGGAACTTTTATAATCAGTAATTATGTTGGCAGAAGTTTGGGAAACTTTTTGCTTTTTTAATAAATGATTGAAATTTTAAAACATTCTCTGTG
Source organism: Pseudophryne corroboree (assembly GCF_028390025.1). Classification (NCBI taxonomy): domain Eukaryota; kingdom Metazoa; phylum Chordata; class Amphibia; order Anura; family Myobatrachidae; genus Pseudophryne; species Pseudophryne corroboree. Next base: position 37,458,913 of record NC_086447.1, on the reverse strand, counting down.
ATCCCTTTTTATACAGTTTTCTATTTTAAATGATTTCTTGCAGCCCGTTCTATTTATATTTCAAAATAATTACGTTTCGTGGAGAAAATCTATTATCTTAAAACTTGGGGTAAATTAGAAATAATCTTGAACATAAAAACATTGTGTTTCCAGCGTCAGTAGCCGCGTTACGCTGTGTTTTATCTCAGAAGAACTGTGGCCCTCATTCCGAGTCATTCGTTCGGTAATTTTCATCGCATCGCAGTGAAATTCCGCTTAGTACGCATGCGCAATATTCGCACTGCGACTGCGCCAAGTAATTTAACAATGAAGATAGTATTTTTACTCACGGCTTTTTCTTCGCTCCGGCGATCGTAGTGTGATTGACAGGAAATGGGTGTTACTGGGCGGAAACACGGCGTTTTAGGGGCGTGTGGATAAAAACGCTACCGTTTCCGGAAAAAACGCAGGAGTGGCTGGAGAAACGGGGGAGTGTCTGGGCGAACGCTGGGTGTGTTTATGACGTCAAACCAGGAACGACAAGCACTGAACTGATCGCAGATGCCGAGTAAGTCTGAAGCTACTCTGAAACTGCTAAGTAGTTTGTAATCGCAATATTGCGAATACATCGGTCGCAATTTTAAGAAGCTAAGATACACTCCCAGTAGGCGTAGGCTTAGCGTGAGCAACTCTGCTAAATTTGCCTTGCGAGCGATCAACTCGGAATGAGGGCCTGTATTGTAAGAGGGTTTCGCTCTATGGCCCTCATTCCGAGTTGTTCGCTCGCAAGGCGATTTTAGCAGTATTGCACACGCTAAGCCACCGCCTACTGGGAGTGAATCTTAGCATCTTAAAATTGCGAACGATGTATTCGCAATATTGCGATTACACACCTCGTAGCAGTTTCAGAGTAGCTTCAGACTTACTCGGCATCTGCGATCAGTTCAGGGCTTGTCGTTCCTGGTTTGACGTCACAAACACACCCAGCGTTCGCCCAGACACTCCTCCATTTCTCCAGCCACTCCCGCGTTTTTTCCGGAAACGGTAGCGTTTTTATCCACACGCCCATAAAACGCCGTGTTTCCGCCCAGTAACACCCATTTCCTGTCAATCACACTACGATCGCCGGAGCGAAGAAAAAGCCGTGAGTAAAAATCCTATCTTCATAGCAAATTTACTTGGCGCAGTCGCAGTGCGGACATTGCGCATGCGCACTAAGCGGAAAATCGCTGCGATGCGATGAAATTTACCGAGCGAACAACTCGGAATGAGGGCCAATGTAAGAAGTACATCCAGTTTTATGGAAATTCTAAGCATATCATTCATAAAGAAATTTCCCAAATCCCAACACAGAAACTAACAATAAAACAGCATGACCCGTATTACTAATAGAATAGATCTCATCAAACCTTGTCTCCAACAATACTAATCCATATATATATATATATATATATATATCTGGCTATAGACATAAGAGGTGCAGTATGAGGTCACACTTGGATCCAAAATGTTAATGATTAATGCAGCTCCAGTCCTGCTAGTTCCTACCCTCCTATCTGTGCTGTGTATAACACTGAAACGCAGGTAAACTCAGGACTTAGTGGTGACATAAGACTACATACTGTATTATTATTATTTATTTATTTTTATTACCAGTTATTTATATAGCGCACACATATTCCGCAGCGCTGTACAGAGAATATTTGTCCATTCACATCAGTCCCTGCCCCAGTGGAGCTTACATTCTATAATCCCTACCACACGTACACACACACATTCACGCTAGTATTAATTTTGTAGGGAGCCAATTAACCTGCCAGTATATTTTTGGATTGTGGGAGGAAACCGGAGTACCCGGAGGAAACCCACGCAAGTACGGGGAGAATATACAAACTCCACACAGTTAGGGCCATGGTGGGTATCAAACCCATGACCTCAGTGCTGTGAGGCAGTAATGCTAACCATTACACCATCCGTACTGTATGATTCTTTTATACCACCACTGACAATACATACTGTACGGTCATAATTATTATTTATTGGTTCCTACAGATGATACTTGTAATATCTTATGGCTGCTATATATGGCAATAAGAAATTTGTTTGCCTGATTGTATTAAAAAACACCTGCAGGGACAGGGGGCTCTGAAAATGTCCCTGCAGTGTGTAAGAAGTGAATGGATCACATTGGCGAACCCTTCACTTCCTCTTCAGCAGCCATAAACACTGCTGCATACAGTATACGCAGTCTGCTGACCACACATGCAGATGGTGAGTGCCGGGGAGGGATTTTAAGGATCCCTTTCCCTGTAACTCTTGGAGAAGGTAGGACATAGATGATATTAGCTTCTGGAGCTTGGTAAATTTGACAAAAAAGCAGCCCCCTATGGAAACCTTTTACAAGCAAAAATGTGAGAGTGCAGCGGAAACCCTCTGTACATAGAGTACACACAGGAGATAGTTATGACTTGTGGTACCCCCCCGCCCCACCAAAAAAAAATTAAATTTGGTGTTTTTCACAGACATTCTAAAATCAATTAAATTGATAAACAGGTCCAATAACATTAGTTTCAAATAGCTATTTATGAATTAAGTGATATATAGAGATATACAGACAGTACCATAAGCACGCTCATTCCTCAGTCCATTCTATCTAGCTCTGATTTCTAAAAAGCTTTTATAAATGAATTTAGATGGAGAAAAATACTCTTAAGAGATTATTTACTGTAACAGTCAGACTTTTTTTTCAGTCACCTGAATTTCTTTAATTGTCCTTTATAAATTATTTCCCCATTGTACACAAAACGAACCCAAGGAGCAACACAGCAACATCCACTCTTACATGACCAGACAACATTTCAAATCTTTGTTTTGTGCTGGTTATGCTGAGAATATGTAACTACACTGTGTACCCACGTAACATGGATTCTATGTAAAGATGGGTATATAACTGGGTTTGTACATTACCAGTGTGGTGGTGCACCATAGGTGCCCATGGGTGCAGCTGCTATGGGGCCCAGAGCTGAGAGGGACCACCTTCCCTGACACAGTTACATGTGTTATATACATGGTGTAGCTACCATAGGTGCAGGGAGTGCAGCTGCTATGGGGCCCAGAGCTGAGAGGGGCCACCTTCCCTGTCACAGTTACATGTGTTATATACATGGTGTAGCTACCATAGGTGTAGGGAGTGCAGCTGCTATGGGGCCCAGAGCTGAGAGGGGCCACCTTCCCTGTCACAGTTACATGTGTTATATACAGGGTGTAGCTACCATAGGTGCAGGCAGTGCAGCTGCTAAGGGGACTAGAGCTGAGAGGGGCCACCTTCCCTGTCACAGTTACATGTGTTATATATAGGGTGTAGCTACCATAGGTGCAGGGAGTACAGCTGCAATGGGGCCCAGAGCTGAGAGGGGCCACCTTCCCTGTCACAGTTACATGTGTTATATACAGGGTGTAGCTACCAGAGCTGCAGGGAGTGCAGCTGCTATGAGGCCCAGAGCTGAGGGGGGCCACCTTCCCTGTCACAGTTACATGTGTTATATACAGGGTGTAGCTACCATAGGTGCAGGGAGTGCAGCTGCTATGGGGACCAAAGCTGAGAGGGGCCGCCTTCCCTGTCATAGTTACATGTGTTAAATACAGGGGTATAGCTACCATAGGTGCAAGAGGTGCAGCTGCTATGGGGCCAGAACTGAGAGGGGCCAACTTCCCTGTCAAAGTTACATGTGTTATATACAGGGTGTAGCTACCATAGGTGCAGGGAGTGCAGCTGCTATGGGGCCCAGAGCAGAGGGGGGCCCACCTTCCCTGTCACAGTTACATGTGTTATATACAGGGTGTAGCTGCCATAGGTGCAGGGAGTGCAGCTGCTATGGGGCCAGAGCTGAGAGGGGCCACCTTCCCTGTCACAGTTACATGTGTTATATACAGGGGTGTAACTACCATAGGTGCAGGGAGTGCAGCTGCAATGGGGACCAGAGCTGAGAGGGGCCACCTTCCCTGTCACAGTTACATGTGTTATATACAGGGGTGTAACTACCATAGGTGCAGGGAGTGCAGCTGCTATGGGGACCAGAGCTGAGAGGGGCCACCTTCCCTGTCACAGTTACATCTGTTATATACAGGGAGTAGCTACCATAGGTGCAGGGAGTGCAGCTGCTATGGGGACCAGAGCTGAGAGGGGCCACCTTCCCTGTCTCAGTTACATGTGTTATATACAGGGTGTAGCTACCATAGGTGCAGGGAGTACAGCTGCTATGGGGCCCAGAGCTGAGAGGGGCCACCTTCCCTGTCACAGTTACATGTGTTATATACAGAGTGTAGCTACCATAGGTGCAGGGAGTGCAGCTGCTATGGGGCCCAGAGCTGAGAGAGGCCGCCTTCCCTGTCACAGTTACATGTGTTATATACAGGGTGTAGCTACCATAGGTGCAGGGAGTGCAGCTGCTATGGGGCCCAGAGCAGAGGGGGGCCCACCTTCCCTGTCACAGTTACATGTGTTATATACAGGGTGTAGCTACCATATGTGCAGGCAGTGCAGCTGCTATGGGGCCAGAGCTGTGAGGGGCCACCTTCCCTGTCACAGTTACATGTATTATACACAGGGGTGTAGCTACCATGGGTGCAGGGAGTGCAGCTGCTATGAGGACCAGAGCTGAGAGGGGCCACCTTCCCTGTCACAGTTACATGTGTTATATACAGGGTGTAGCTACCATTGGTGCAGGGAGTACAGCTGCTATGGGGCCCAGAGCTGAGAGCGGCCACCTTCCCTGTCACAGTTACATGTGTTATATACAGGGTGTAGCTACCAGAGCTGCAGGGAGTGCAGCTGCTATGAGGCCCAGAGCTGAGAGGGGCCACCTTCCCTGTCACAGTTACATGTGTTATATACAGGGTGTAGCTACCATAGGTGCAGGGAGTGCAGCTGCTATGGGGACCAGAGCTGAGAGGGGCCGCCTTCCCTGTCACAGTTACATGTGTTATATACAGGGGTATAGCTACCATAGGTGCAGGAGGTGCAGCTGCTATGGGGCCAGAGTTGAGAGGGGCCACCTTCCCTGTCAAAGTTACATGTGTTATATACAGGGTGTAGCTACCATAGGTGCAGGGAGTGCAGCTGCTATGGGGCCCAGAGCAGAGGGGGGCCCACCTTCCTTGTCACAGTTACATGTGTTATATACAGGGTGTAGCTGCCATAGGTGCAGGGAGTGCAGCTGCTATGGGGCCAGAGCTGAGAGGGGCCACCTTCCCTGCCACAGTTACATGTGTTATATACAGGGGTGTAGCTACCATAGGTGCAGGGAGTGCAGCTGCTATGGGGACCAGAGCTGAGAGGGGCCACCTTCCCTGTCACAGTTACATCTGTTATATACAGGGAGTAGCTACCATAGGTGCAGGGAGTGCAGCTGCTATGGGCCCAGAGCTGAGAGGAGCCACCTTCCCTGTCACAATTACATGTGTTATATACAGGGTGTAGCTACCATAGGTGCAGGGAGTGCAGCTGCAATGAGGCCCAGAGCTGAGAGGGGCCACCTTCCCTGTCACAGTTACATGTGTTATATACAGGGTGTAGCTACCATAGGTGCAGGGAGTGCCGCTGCTATGGGGACCAGAGCAGAGGGGGGGCCACCTTCCCTGTCACAGTTACATGTGTTATATACAGGGTGTAGCTGCCATAGGTGCAGGGAGTGCAGCTGCTATGGGGCCAGAGCTGAGAGGGGCCGCCATCCCTGTCACAGTTACATGTGTTATATACAGGGGTGTAGTTACCATAGGTGCAGGGAGTGCAGCTGCTATGGGGACCAGAGCTGAGAGGGGCCACCTTCCCTGTCACAGTTACATGTGTTATATACAGGGTGTAGCTGCCAAAGGTGCAGGGAGTGCAGCTGCTATGGGGCCAGAGCTGAGAGGGGCCACTTTCCCTGTCACAGTTACATGTGTTATATACAGGGGTGTAACTACCATAGGTGCTGATAGTTGCAGCTGCTATGTGGCCCAGAGCTGAGAGGGGCCACCTTCCCTGTCACAGTTACATGTGTTATATACAGGGGGTAGCAACCATAGGTGCAGGGAGTGCAGTTGCTATGGGGCCCAGAGCTGAAAGAGGCAACCTTCCCTGTCACAGTTACATGTGTTATATACAGGGTGTAGCTACCATAGGTGCAGGCAGTGCAGCTGCTATGGGGCCCAGAGCTGAGAGGGGCCACCTTCCCTGTCACAGTTACATGTGTTATATACTGTACAGGGTGTAGCTACCATAGGTGCAGGGAATGCAGCTGCTATGGGGCTGGGGTAAGCACCGTGCTCATACAGACTGCTTTTTCAGAGCGGCACATGCTCACACATCATTAAGCATTAAACTGGAATTATGCTTAATACACCACCCCATCAAAGGTGGTCATTCCGAGTTGATCACTTGCTAGTTGCTTTTAGCAGCATTGCAAACGCTAGGCCGCCGCCCTCTGAGAGTGTATCTTAGCTTAGCAGAATTGCCAACGAAAGATCAGCAGAATTGCTACTAAAATTTTTCAAGCAGTTTCTGAGTAGCTCCAGACCTACTGCTAGATTGCGATCACCTCGGCCTGTTTAGTTCCTGGTTTGACGTCACAAACACGCCCTGCGTTCGTCCAGCCACTCCTGCGTTTTTACCTGTCACGCCTGCGTTTTCTAGCACACTCCCTGAAAACGGCCAGTTTCCGCCCAGAAACACCCACTTCATGTCAATCACACTACGATCACATGAGCGATGAAAAAATGTCGCTCGAGCTTGTGCAATTCTCCAAAGTTTTGTGTTAAATTAGTGAACGCATGCGCGCTGCATTCCATGTGCATGCGCATCTTCCACCTAATCGCTGCGTTGCGAAAAACGGCAATGAGCGAACAACTCCCAATGACCACCAAAGCCTCTTAAATACCGAACGACACAGTTGGGAGCAATAACGGAACATATGCTCCAATTTATTTTAGTATCTAACGGAACATCATGCTATAGAACTGGTCACACTACATCAATTTAATTGGCGGACTTTACAGCTGTCATTTGAACCTACAAAAATCAAATGAGTTCTCATGTTTAATTAGCCCATGCGTGGAGCCTGTACACTCCAGAGATCCTTGACTAATACAGTGTTTGAGGATCCTAACAAACAGCGGCCCTCATTCCGAGTTGTTCGCTCGGTAAAAATCTTCGCATCGCAGCGATTTTCCGCTTAATGCGCATGCGCAATGTCCGCACTGCGACTGCGCCAAGTAAATTTGCTATGCACTTAGGAATTTTACTCACGGCATTTTCATCGTTCTGGCGATCGTAATGTGATTGACAGGAAATGGGTGTTACTGGGCGGAAACAGGCCGTTTTATGGGCGTGTGGGGAAAAACGCTACCGTTTCCGGAAAAAACGCAGGAGTGGCCGGAGAAACGGAGGAGTGTCTGGGCGAACGCTGGGTGTGTTTGTGACGTCAAACCAGGAACGACAAGCACTGAACTGATCGCAGATGCCGAGTAAGTCTGGAGCTACTCAGAAACTGCTACGAGGTGTGTAATCGCAATATTGCGAATACATCGTTCGCAATTTTAAGATGCTAAGATTCACTCCCAGTAGGCGGCGGCTTAGCATGAGCAAATCTGCTAAAATCCGCTTGCGAGCGAACAACTCGGAATGAGGGCCAGCATTTTGATTTAGCTACATTATATCAAGGAGAGCTTCTCAGTGTGGACACTAATTGATACAATTTCTAAACCAAAAGTAACAAATGTATCTATAGTGTTGAGTCTGCAGAGCAGTTTTGTTTTAAAAGGTCTAGGATAATTGGTTTTATTCATTGTGTTTATTAATGTGGAGAATGTGATATATATTTTTTTAATAAATTGTGAAATATGATACTTTCCATGACAGCGCTTCTTTGTATTTTCTTTTTGTATAATATTTGTTGAGGTTCAGCACCCCAATTTGTGAAGCTGCAGTCATTGTTAAGTATCTATTTTAGGTAAAACCAAGTGTCTCACAGCCAGTATACTAGTGCCCACTCTCTCCAATTGACTCCAGTAAATGGCTGGATTTGAGTTTATTCCGTGTTTTCCAATTGTGCCCATCGTCTGTGTTTGAAAAATGCAGGAGAACACAGAAGCCACTTACGTCCATTTTTCATTGGAAGAAAGTGTCACATGTTGCAGTGACATGTCAGAGAATGTGCCCCAAACCGTCTGGACCTCGTGGGTTTAGTTAAAGGAGTTCAGAATAGAGTTGGTGTGTTGTTGGCTTATTCCATTTGTGAGTTCTAAGTGGTATTTCTGGAGTGCAATTAGTTTTGTCAGCTTTGTTATGTTGTTTCTTACGAGTGTGTCTTATTTTTCTGTCCTTTTCGTATTTATTTAAGTCTGTTGTCAGTGTTTCTGTGTGTGTGTGTGTGTGTGTGTGTGTGTGTGTGTGTGTGTGTGTGTGTGTGTGTGTGTGTGTCTCAGGGAGGTGCCAGAATCCCGACACTGATCGGAAACCCTGAACCAGGATCCTGGTATGGATTGCAATGCCAGCGCCGGAATATTGAATGCCGAAATCCCAAATAAATCAATGCAGTGCATATGGTTTTGACCATTAGAGGAAAATGTTGTTTTGCAATCAACCTTGAATTAGGCCTCTAGTTCTGCACTAATTCATATATTGATATAAATTACATAAAATCTACACATCGTTAGAAAGAACATTACTTGCTGTTTTTGTAGGTGCTCCTATAGTGCAAGAGTCTTCTCTCTTCCTTCAGCAGTGCAGCTCTCCAGCTCCTCGCTAACAATGTGGTCTCCTCCCTCTTGCACCCCAGAAACAGATGTGGACAAATTTGTTGGTACCCTTGCAGCTCATTGAAACAATGCTTCATTCCCCCTGAGAAGTGATGACATTGAAATCTATTGCCTCATGTTCTGTATACTCACAGCCTTTGGTATGTCATAGAATAAAGCAAAGAAACTATGAACAGAGAAACTGTGAACAAAGATATTCCAAACTGACCTGGACAGATTAGTTGGCACCACTTTCAAAAATAATAAATAATCAGATTAAAGTAATATTTTAAAAAAATATTTTCTTGAATTAGCACCACGAGGAAACCAGAAAGAAAATGATAGACATATATGTTACAGGTAAAAGCTATAATACCATGTGCAAACAGCTTGGTGTTCCTGTAATTGCTGCTGCAAATATAACATGGTCGAGTCACATTATTACATTATTATGACCCCCTCCTACATGTGACCTCGGCAGCGTGTAGATCATGAAGTATGTCACGTGCTGTGCGCTGGCTTGGTGGGTATATAAGGTGTGTGACACATATCACTCGTTGCTGTCATGGGTAAAAGGGGCAATTTATCAGAGTTGCAGGAAGGGATGATTATCAGCTTTCGGGCTAAGGGTGGCAGTATCTCTGACACAGCGCAGTGTGTGACCTGTCCGCGTGCTGCTGCAGTGAGGGTGTATCATGACTGGACAAATGGCACCATTGCGAATAACCAATTTGGAAACTGTGGAGCACCACCTGCTACTAATGTGGGAGGCGAACGTCGGCTACAAAGTTGTGTGAGGGCCGATTGATGCTCTACAGTGGGCAGCTCACCATCGCATTGACCCTGGGGGCCACCAGACGTGTGTCTAATACGACAGTTCAGCCCATCTAGCTGCTGTCCGTGCTGCACACGACGGATACTCTGGCTATTAGTTGGTGGTCATAATAATGTGACTCAGCCATGTATTAGAAATGTAAAGTCCATGGGACTGTAGCCAACATTCCTGGATGTGATCCCAGATTAACCAGAATGATGATAAGAATGGTAGAGAAAAAGCCAAGGAAAAATTCCAAAGTGATACTAGCTAAAGTCCAAGGTCAAGGTGTTCTGGTGTGAGATCACACAATCTGACTCTTTCTGAGTGACAGTGGGCTCCATAGAAGAAGACAAAGGAGAACTCCACTTTTGCAAAATCAACATAAAATGTCAGATTGGAATTTACTAAACTGCATATTGATGCAATGCTTCAGGGAGAACGTCCTTTGGACAGATGAGTCAGAAGTGAATTTTTTTGACAAGTCACATCAGCTGTGTGTTCACAGAAGCAAATATTAAGCTTTCAAAGAAAAGAACACAAAACCAGCTGTGAAACATAGCAGAGGCTCATTATGCTTTGGGACTGCATTGCTGTGTCTGGCATGGGCCACGATGAATCTGTGCAGGGCACAATGAACTATCAAGACTATTAAGGCATTCTGGAATGAAACATACTGCCCAGTATCAAAAAGCCCTGTCTCAGTCGTAGGTCATGGGTCCTTCAGAAGGATAATACTTCAAAATACACAGCTAAAAGCACCCAAGAATGGATAAGAACAAAACATTGGACTATTCTGAAGTGGCCTCTATGAGCCCTGATCTGAATCCTATGGAACTTGGATGGAAAGAGCTGAAACACGCAGTCTGGAGAAGGCACCATCACACTTGAGACAGCTGGGGAAGTCTGCTCAGGAAGAGTGGGACAGACAACGTGCTGACAGGTGCAGAGGTCTCACTGAGAGCTACAGAAATCACATGATTGTAGAGAATTCTTCTAAAGGTTCTTCTACAATATATTAGGTTAAGGTTAAGGGTCCCATAAGTTTTGTCCACATCAGTTTCATTTTTTTAATTATTTCAAATATTCTGTTAAATCAAACATCAAATGTAAAGTCTGATGTCTAATAACTATGGCTTAAAAAGTGATGGTGGCCAAATACTTTTGTTATTTTCACATTATGTCAGTGAAAAACATGGGTTCTTTGTTTTTTTGTGGACAGGTACCAACAAAGTTGTCCATGTCTGTACAGAAGTCAAGCTTGCAGTAGAGCAAAAACATTTATTTGTGTTTTTGTGGTTACATTCCTCTTGCACCCTAATACTGTAACCCAGTGTTACAATCACAGCAGTAGGAGAAGTGATGGGATGACATAACCGTTCATTATGCTGAGCACTCTAATGCCCACATTTATCAAGCATTGGAAAGTGATAAATTGCATGGAGATAAAGTACCAACCAACCAGCTCCTAACTGCCATGTTACAGGCTGTGTTTGAAAATGACAGCTAGGAGCTGATTGGTTGGTATCACTGTGTAATTTATCACTCTTCAGGGCTTGATAAATCTGGGCTTTATTTATTTATTTATTATTTATTTATTAACAGTTTCTTATATAGCGCAGCAAGTTCCATTGTGCTTTACAATTGGAAATAACAATGATATAACAAAACAATGATATAACAAAACTAGGTAATAACAAACAGTCATAGAAGTAGGAAGGCATTGCTCACAAGTTTACAATCTATAGGGAATAGGCATGGATACACAAGGATATGTGCTATTTATTGCATAGTTGTCCACCAAATTGCAAAGGTTCTTGGTGGGCTGTATGATATGGTCATACAGCAATGATGAACCAGGGTCGAGAGGAAGGATGAGAAGACATGTGAGGATATGTGTGGACTGTGCAGAGTGGATGCAATTTGATAATAAGGTTTATGAAAGTTATGTGGGCGTTCCTTGAATTTGATACGCTTGCCTGAAGAGGTGAGTTTTCATGGAACGCTTGAAGGTTTGAAGACCAGAGGAGAGTCTTATTGTACGTGGTACGGCATTCCACAGAGTGGGTGCAGCCCGATGAAAGTCCTGCAATCATGAGTGGGAGCGAGTAATGAGTGTGGATGAGAGAAGCTGATCTTGTCAAGAGTGAAGAGGTCGGGTTGGGAGATATTTCGAGATAAGCGAAGTGATGTATGTTGGTGTAGTTTGGTTAATGGCCTTGGGTGTGAGTAAAAGTATTTTATATTGAATACGGTAGAATACAGGCAACCAATGGAGGGACTGACAGAGTGGATCTGCAGATGATGAGTGTCTAGCAAGGAAGATTAGCCTCGCAGCTGCATTCAGAATGGATTGTAGTGGTGAGAGTCTCATTTTGGGAAGACCAGTTAGGAGACTATAGAAATAATCAATGCGGGAGATAATGAGAGCATGGATTAGAGTTTTTGCAGTGTCTTGTGTAAGGTATGGTCATATTTTGGATATTTTTTTTAGATGCATGTAACATGATTTTGAGACAGATTGAATGTGGGGAACAAAGGACAGATCAGAGTCAAGGATGACACCTAGGCAGCGAGCTTGTGGGGTAGGGTAGAATGTCGAGTTTTCAACAGTGATAGAGATATAAGGTTGGTACCTACTATTGGCCAGTGGAAATATAATTAACTCTGTCTTTGAAATATTAAGTTTGAGGTGGCGAGATGTCATCAAAGATGAAATGGCAGAAAGGCATTCAGTGACACGGTCCAGTACATATAGGGACAAATCATGGGAGGATAGGTAGATTTGAGTATAATCTGTGTACAGATGATACTAAAATCCAAAAGAGCTGATTAGTTTACCAAGAGATGAGGTATAGATAGAGACAAGCAGAGGACCCAAGACTGAGCCTTGCGGTACTTCAACTGAAAGAGGTAGCGAAGAGAAGGTAGATTCAGAGAAGTGAACACTGCAGGAGTGATTAGATAAGTAGGATAGGAACCAAGAAAGGGCTGTGTCTTTAAGACCTAGGGATTGTAGTGTTTGTATGAGAAGAGAGTGGTCAACAGTGTCAAAGGCAGCAGACAGATCTAGAAGAATAAGTAGTGAGTAATGGCCTTTAGACTTCTGGGCCTTTAAATTGTTTATATTTAAGTTTATCTTTACAAGAAAGTACATTAACCAGGAGGTTAGTTATAAAATATTCTATATTAATAAATAGGTGGCAGGATTTAGAGAGATGCTTACAAGACAAGATAGTCCCAATTTGTCACCTATCTGGAAGGGTGCATAGTGTTGTAAAGACATAATCTCTCATAGCTATCCTTATTACCTAATCGATATAGTATAACAATATATATATATATATATATATATATATGTATGTATATATATATATATATATATATATATATATAGAGAGAGAGTAAGAGAGAGAGAGAGAGAGAAAGAAAGAAAGAGAGAGGGGTGGAAAAGAAGAGATGCTGTCAAAGATAAATATTAACAATGTATATAATTCTACAAGATGGTTGTGGGATATATAATTCTGTTTTTATTATTCATGCTATCCGATACTATTATTTACATTGAATTAATATAATTTAGGGGCAGAGATTCATTATAATAAATAAGTTGGTGCAGCCTTTTCTTCTTGTTAGCAAAGTGGCTGCAGCAGGGAGCGTTACATTATCATAGATGATGGCAGAAGTTTGGCAAAGTTTTTCTTTTCTATAAATGAATTGCAGAAAGAATCCCTGTGATCCCTTTTGTTTAAATGTTTCTAATTTAAATGATTTCTTGCAACACATCTATTTATATTTCAGAATAATTACGTTTCATGTAGAAAAATACTAGCTTTATAACGTGCTACAATTAAAATGGCCATACAAATATTTTGTTTCCAGCTTCATTAACCAAGTTATGCTGTGCTTTATTTCAGTAGAACTGTATTGTAAGACGTTTTGCTCTACGGGCTTAATTAAGACCTGATTGCAGCAGCAAATTTGTTAGTTAATAGTCAAAACCTTGTGCACTGCAGGGGGGGGGAGCAGATGTAGCATGTGCAGAAAGAGTTAGATTTGGGTGAGGTGTGTTCAATCTGAAATCTAAATTGCAGTGTAAAAATACAGCAGCCAGTATTTACCCTGCACAGAAACAAAATAACTAGAGATGTGCACCGGACATTTTTCGGGTTTGTGCTTTGGTTTTGGATTCGGTTCCGCGGCCGTGTTTTGGATTCGGACGCGTTTTGGCAAAACCTCCCTGAAAATTTTTTGTCAGATTCGGGTGTGTTTTGGATTCAGGTGGTTTTTTTTTTTCAAAAACCCCTTAAAAACAGCTTAAATCATAGAATTTGGGGGTCATTTTGATCCCATAGTATTATTAACCTCAATAACCATAATTTCCACTCATTTCCAGTCTATTCTGAACACCTCACACCTCACAATACTATTTTTAGTCCTAAAATTTGCACCGAGGTCGCTGGATGACTAAGCTAAGCGACCCAAGAGGGCGGCACAAACACCTGGCCCATCTAGGAGTGGCACTGCAGTGGCAGACAGGATGGCGTTTAAAAAAATTAGCTCCAAACATCACATGATGCACAGATAAATTAAAAAAAAAGAGGTGCAAGATGGAATTGTCCTTGGGCCCTCTTACCCATCCTTATGTTGTATAAACAGGACATGCAGAATTTAACAAACCCATCATTTCAGCCACAGGGTCTGCCACACGATTGTGGCTAAAATGACTGGTTGGTTTTGGGCCCCCACCAAAAAAGAAGCAATCAATCTCTCCTTGCACAAACTGGTTCTACAGAGGCAAGATGTCCACCTCCTCCTCATCGTCTGATTCATCACCCCTTTCACTGTGTACATCCCCCTCCTCACAGAGTATTAATTCGTCCCCACTGGAATCCACCATCTCAGGTCCCTGTGTACTTTCTGGAGGCAATTGCTGGTGAATGTCTCCATGGAGGAATTGATTATAATTCATTTTGATGAACATCATCTTCTCCACATTTTCTGGAAGTAACCTCGTACGCCGATTGCTGACAAGGTGACCGTCTGCACTAAACACTCTTTCGGAGTACACACTGGAGGGGGGGGGGGGGGGGGGGCAACTTATGTAAAATAAAGCCAGTTTGTGTAAGGGCCTCCAAATTGCCTCTTTTTCCTGCCAGTAAACGTACGGACTGTCTGACATGCCAACTTGGATGCGGTCACTCATATAATCCTCCACTATTCTTTCAATGGTGACAGAATCATATGTAGTGACAGTAGACGACATGTCAGTAATTGTTGGCAGGTCCTTCAGTCCGGACCAGATGTCAGCACTCGCTCCAGACTGCCCTGCATCACCGCCAGCGGGTGGGCTTGGAAATCTTAGCCTTTACCTCGCAGCCCCAGTTGCGGGAAAATGTGAAGAAGGAGCTGTTGATGGGTCACGTTCCGCTTGACTTGACAAGTCTCTCACCAGCAGGTCTTTCAACATGTGCAGACTTGTGTCTTCTGGAAAGAGAGATACAACGTAGGCTTTAAACCTAGGATCGAGCACGGTGGCCAAAATGTAGTGCTCTGATTTCAACAGATTGACCACCCGTGAATTCCTATTTAAGTGAATGAAGGGCTCCATCCACAAGTCCCACATGCCTAGCGGAATCGCTCCATTTTAGCTCCTCCTTCAATCTCTCCAGCTGCTTCTGCAAAAGCCTGATGAGGGGAATAACCTGACTCAGGCTGGCAGTGTCTGAACTGACTTCACGTGTGGCAAGTTCAAAGGGTTGCAGAACCTTGCACAACGTTGAAATCATTCTCCACTGCACTTGAGTCAGGTGCATTCCCTCTCCTTTGCCTATATCGTAGGCAGATGTATAGGCTTGAATGGCCATTTGCTGCTCCTCCATCCTCTGAAGCATATAGAGGGTTGAATTCCACCTCGTTACCACCTCTTGCTACAGATGATGGCAGGGCAGGTTCAGGAGTGTTTGCTGGTGCTCCAGTCTTCGGCACGCGGTGGCTGAATGCCGAAAGTGGCCCGCAATTCTTCGGGTCACCGACAACATCTCTTGCACGCCCCTGTCATTTTCAAATAATTCTGCACCACCAAATTCAATGTATGTGCAAAACATGGGATGTGCTGGAATTTGCCCACATGTAATGCATGCACAATATTGGTGGCATTGTCCGATGTCACAAATCCCCAGGAGAGTCCAACTGGGGTAAGCCATTCTGCGATGATGTTCCTCAGTTTCTGTAAGAGGTTGTCAGCTGCTCTTATGGAAAGCGGTGATACAAAGCGTAGCCTGCCTAGGAACGAGTTGGCGTTTTCGAGATGCTGCTACTGTGCCGCCGTTGCTGTTCTTGCTGCGGGAGGCAATACATCTACCAAGTGGGCTGTCACAGTCATATAGTCCTGAGTCTGCCCTGCTCCACTTCTGAGTCTGCCCTGCTCCACTTGTCCACATGTCCGTGGTTAAGTGGACATTGGGTACAACGGCATTTTTTAGGACACTGGTGACTCTTTTTCTGATGTCTGTGTAAATTCTCAGTATCGCCTGCCTAGAGAAGTGGAACCTAGATAGTATTTAGTACCGGGGACACAGTACCTCAAGCAATTCTCTAATTCCCTGTGAATTAACGGTGGATACCAGACACACGTTTAACACCAACATAGCTACCAAGACCTGAGTTATCCGCTTTGCAGCAGGATGCCTGCTGTGATATTTCATCTTCCTCGCAAAGGACTGTTGGACAGTCAATTGCTTACTGGAAATAGTACAAGTGGTCTTCTGACTTGCCCTCTGGGATGACAATCGACTCCCAGCAGCAACAACAGCAGCGCCAGCAGCAGTAGGCGTTACACTCAAGGATCCATCGGAGCAGGCCCGGCGCTACCCGCTCAGCAAAGGGATGCAGTACAGGTAGGCGCCGGGCAGGAGAGGCGCCTTCACGGCTCTGCATCCCTGCTGAAGCGCCGTCCTGTCCCCCCTGCTGCTGGCTGCTGCGTCTGCCCTGTCACACTGACAGGCAGCCGCAGCGCCGGCAGCATGACTCCTTCTCTCTCCCCTGTGACAGTGAGAGGAGAATAGTGTCAGTTTGCGGTCTGACAAAAGGGGGTGGGGCTACACTGACTAAGGGGCGGGGCTACACGGACCAAGGGGGCGGAGCTACACGGACCAGGCTAGCAGACTGTGGAAGATCTGGCCAGCAAGATTGTGGTAAGGGGATGCAAAAAGAGTGTGAGAGAGAAATTGTGTGTGTGTGTGTGTGTGTGTGTATATGGATGTGTGTGTTTGTTTGTATTTAAAAAGGGGATGCTGTCTGCCGTAATGTGTAAAAAGGGAGACACTGTTTGCCGTAATTTGTAAAAAGTGGGACGCTGTCTGCCGTAATGTGTAAAAAGGGGACTCTGTCCGCCGTAATGTGTAAAAAGGGGCCGCTGGCTGCCGTAATGTGTAAAAAGGGGGACGCTGGCTGCCGTAATGTGTAAAAAGGACACGCTGACCGCGCCCCTATGTTTTTTGCACGCGCCTGCGGCGCGCACTGCCCCTATTTTACATGCAGGGGAGGGGGGCGATGCCCTCTCTTGCACACAGCGGTAAAATGTCTAGTTACGGCACTGTCTGTGTGCAGGGCCGTAACTAGCGCTGCACAGAGTGTTTGTGTGCAGAGAGTTCACATCCATAGGCGTGCACGGATCTCCTGCAGCTCGGGGGCCCAAGAGGCCATGTTAACCCCCCGGCCCTGCATGTAAAGTATGGGAGGGCGCAAATTTATATTTTGCAGGAGGGCGCCGAACACCCTAGCACCGGCCATGCATCGGAGGAATCCCAGTTAGGAGAGGACTCGTCAGACTTGCCAGTGACATGGCCTGCAGGACTATTGGCGTTCCTGTCTAAGGAGGAAATTGACACTGAGGGAGTTGGTGGTGTGGTTTGCAGGAGCTTGGGTACAAGAGGAAGGGATTTAGTTTTCAGTGAACTGCTTCCACTGTCACCCAAAGTTTTTGAACGTGTCAATGACTTCTGATGAATGCACTCCAGGTGACGTATAAGGGAGTATGTTCCTAGGTGGTTAACGTCCTTACCCCTACTTATTACAGCTTGACAAAGCCAACACACGGCTTGACACCTGTTGTCCGCATTTCTGTTAAAATAATTCCACACCGAACAGGTGATTTTTTTGGTAATTTGACAAGGCATGTCAATGGCCATATTAATCCCAAGGACAACAGGTGTCTCCCCGGGTGCCTGACTTAAACAAAATACCTCTCAATCAGAATCCTCCATGTCAATTTCCTCCTCAACGCCAGCAACACCCATATCCTCATCCTGGTGTACTTCAACAGTGACATCTTCAATTTGACTATCAGGAACTGGACTGTGGGTGCTCCTTCCAGCACTTGCAGAGGGCGTGCAAATGGTGGAAGGCACCACCTCTTCACATCCAGTGTTGGGAAGGACAAGCATCGCAACCAACACAAGATTTTTGGGTCAGTTTACTGAACTTTTGTTTTTTGGATTTTGCATGCTCTCTACTATGACATTGGGCATCGGCCTTGGCATTTCATCGTCTCGGCCATGACTAGTGGCAGCAGCTTCAGCACGAGGTGGAAGTGGATCTTGATCTTTCCCTATTTTACCCTCCACATTTTTGTTCTCCATTTTTTAATGTGTGGAATTATATGCCAGTATTATATCAATAGCAATGGCCTACTGTACTGTACTATATGTATACTGCTGGTCACCAATATGCTGCACTGTCCTACTATATACTGCTCACAATAATGCAGCACAGAGATAGTATACTTGACACTGAGCTGCAAGATACAGCAATGGCCTACTCTACTGTTCTATATGTATACTGCTGGTCACCAAAATGCAGCACACTGAGCACAGATATTTGCAGCACACTGAGCACAGATATGGAGCGTTTTCAGGCAGAGAACGTAGATATTTTCATCACACTGAGCACAGATATTTGCAGCACACTGAGCACAGATTATGGAGCTTTTCAGGGAGAGAACGCAGCCACGTCCTCTCCGTTCAATCTCCAATGCACGAATGAAAATGGCGGCGACGCGCGGCTCTTTATATAGAATACGAATCTCGCGAGAATCCAACGGCAGGATGTTGACGTACGTGCGCGTTCGGGTTAACCGAGCAAGGCAGGAAGATCCGAGCCTGCCTCGGAACCGTGTAAAATAGGTGAATTTCGGGGGGGGGGTTCAGATCTCGGAGAACTGAACCCGCTTATCTCTAAAAATAACCCACCCAAATATAACTCTCTCTGCACATGTTACATCTGCCTTCCCTGCAGTGTGCATGGTTTGATCATAAGCTAACAAATTTGCTGCTGCTATCAGGTCTGAATTAGGCCCTATGTAAGAAGTACATCTAGTTTTATGGAAATTAAAAACATTTGGATCATGAAGAAACTTCCCAAATCTCAATACAAATTTTAACAATAAAATTATGTGCACTGGACTCAATGCTTCGGAGGATAAAAGTGAAATAGAAATACAATACTTACTGCACTGTATGATTCTTTTATATAACCACTGGCAATACATCGGGTCATAATAATTCATTTTTGTGTCCTACACCCAATAATAAAACATTTTTTATGGCTGCTGTTCTCGGCAATAAGAAATGTATGTTCACCCGAAGGCATTAAAATACACATTCCCTGTCCCTGCAGTGTGTTGCATTGAAAGGAACCATAAATGCTACTGATCATGTGCAGTCTACTGACCATGCATGTGCCATTGGTGAGTGCTGGAGAGGAATCCTATGGATCTCTTTCCCTGTATATCTTGCAGAAAGTAGCCCACAGATGGCATTAGCTTCAGGAACTTGGTTAATTTGGCAATTAAGCAGCTTCCCCCCAATAGAAACATTTTGCAACCAAACAAGGGAGATCGCAGCAGATATTCCCTGTACATGCGTACAATACATTGAGTGGATACTTATTATTTGTGGGTACACCCTGAAATTATTATTATTACTTTTTTTTGAGGTGGTGGCATTCTGCAAATAATTATTGATAAACCGGTCACAAAACATTAGTTTCAAATATATATTTATGCATTAAGTGATATATAGAGATATACAGACAGTACCATAAGCACGCTCATTCCTCAGTCCATTCTATCTAGATATGATTTCTAAAAGGCTTTTACAAATGAATTTGGATGGAGTAAAATAATAATATAAGATTTTTAGTCATGTACATTTCTTTAATTGTCCTCTCTGATTTCCCCATGTGTTACTCCAGAGAGCAACACAGCAATATCCACTCTTACATGACCAGAAAACATTTCACATCGTTGTTTTGTGCTGGTAACACTGGGAATTTGTAACTACACAGTGTACCCATGTAATGAAGAACATGGATATACAGTAAGAGGATTTAAGTTTAAACCAATGTAGTGCTGTACATGATTCAACAGACAAGTTTTGGAAATCCCAGTATAATACATTTGCAGTTCTGTGATGCACTATTCTAAGACTATGGGTGAGATTCAAATGACATATCACGACCAATTTCCTTTCTAAAATGATCTCCGTTATCGCGCATATTGCACCCATAGTAATCAGGTTTACTGTGTAAATGTTTGGGTGCCTCGCTACTCCGGGGGTAGCGAGCTGAAAAAATTATACTATGTCCCTGAGGGCAGAAACAGAACGAGTGTGGAAATGGGTGAAAATAATTGAATCCCACCCTATGACTGGTCTTAGAGAGACAGAAGACCATCAACAATGTATTCCCCCCAAAAAACAGTATTGTACGATTTTTATTATAATTTATTATCATACGCTGCCAGTCTAGAACACATAAGATAACATAACTAGAAGCATGAGCTGGTAAAGGATGGCCTTGTGAGCATCAGATCATTACCAATACCCAAGTAAAATAAAGCCCTTAATTATATGAAAATGGTGAATGATGAAATTGTCTTTGGCCCTAATACCCACCCCTATGTTGTAGCTAAAAAAGGACACTCACAATTTAACAAAGCAAGCACTTCAGTGACAGGTATATACACTTTGGTGGCTGAAGTGCTTGCTTTGTTTGGGCCCCCACAAATCTATTTATTAGAAGGACTAGCTCCAATCACTGAAGATGAGGATGTTAAAGATGAGGGTGTTAAATAAATTATAATCTTGTACAATAAATGTCATGTCTTTGCAGCAAATGTGACAGGGAGGAGGTGCCTATTTTAACAAACCAAGAACTTCAGCGACAGGAGCTGTCACATTTGTGGCTGAAGTGCTTGGTTTTTTTGGGCCCCAGCAACCAAGCTACCGCTAACAGTGTTAATCATTGTCAAACTTGATAGATGTCATTTTCATCCTCATCATCACCTTGATCAGTGCTAATATCATCTCACTTTATTAGCTCATCCCCACACGAACCCACCATTACAAAAGTATCTGTACTTTGTTGTTGCAATTGGTGACAAAATTCTTTCCTCTTAGAATTTGTAGCTCATTTTTACGAACATCACTTTTTCCAAAATTTTTGGGAAGTAGCCCCCTATACTGATATGGTTCTGAGCTGTACTTAACACTTTTTCCAAGTACACAATGGAGGGTTGGCAGCTTAAATACTGTACACCATAGCGAGTTTGTACAAGGGCCTTCAATTTGCCTGCCTTTTTCCTACCATTATTCAAAGGGACTTGGGCATGATGCACCAAGCAAATGCAGTACATCCCACCACACATCACATTGATACTAATCGCATATGTACTAACATGTGTGATTAGTATCACAAAGTACAGCTATCCTGATAAGAGATGTCCTTTGCAATCATCTGCCTGCACTGGGGTGGGACTGCCGAGGGAACCCACACTTTGGCTGCACCGCAGGAACTGTCACTGTTGGAGCTTGGGGTCCAGGCAGAGGCACAGAGAGGGGAGAGAGCGTACTAATTACTCAGGCCCAGGTCTGATGGAGGATCCTCTTACCTGGCAGTAGGTGCTGCAGCTCTTCTCCCCAGTCCAGCACATACTGCAGTGTGGCCAGGGAGGCACTTAAAATACAGTATTTTCTGTATTTCTTTCTAAGGGTGCATGGCCTGAAAAGTACAGCCCAGGGGCTGAGAGCAGAGGGATGGGCTTATGTTCATGTGTCCAGTGGCTTATGGGGAAGAGGATGCCAGGGTGCATTACACTGCTGTAGAGCCTGGTGCTTAGGTGGGTATGAGGATGTACGACATGCCGAAGACACCCCTGCACACCTGGATCTCTGCACCGAGCTATGGATGAGTATGGCCCCATTGCCACTTCTCAAGGGGGTCTCTCTGGTGACTATATGACTTACCAGGTAGCCTGAAAAGTATCTGAAGAGACTCCAGAGTAAAACTGCCCTCCCCATTCCAGGGCTAAAATGCAGAAAGAAGCCCATAGGCTTTATAGGGCAAAAGCTGGCATTACCCTACAGACTGAAGCCCCGGGATATGGGGCTTAGTACATATCAAAATGTTGTAAAAAAAAAAAACATGAAAACAGGGTTTTTACCGGATATTTCCTTCAGTACATCCTGCCGTGTGAGATGCTAATTAGTAAATTATCATCAAAGTAATCCTCAGCCAATTTATTGTTGTTTTTTGCATCAGATTGAGTCACAGTGTCAATGTATGTGGGCAATTCTTTTAAACCTGACCATATATCGTAATATTGTTGTTTTCTCTTTCATGTACTAAGTTGATTATCACCAGTGGGTCTCTTGGAGATTGTCAGTTTTGTCCTGGCTGCAGCATTTGCAGGTAAAACTGAAGCAGGAAACATTATTATGTCATGTGCAACTTGAACTGATAATTTGCTTGGAAAGCGCTCTGTTCATCTTCTAAGATTTGTGTCATTTGGAAAGAAAGGCATTATGTATGACTTAATCATACCATTAAACATGGCTGCCAAAATATATCCGATTGCATGATTTTGCAATTCCTTTGGTACTGGAGAAGCAAACACAGAAGTTGATCTACAAACCCAACATACTTAGTGGAGTCACTTTGTTGCAGCTCTTCCTTTAGCTTCTCTAGTTGATTTTACAGTAGTTTAATTAAAGGAATCCCCCTAACTCAAGCTTGCAGTGTCTGAACTCACTTTATTGGCAAAAATTAAAATTGGTTACAGTAGCTTGCATAAAATGGACAGTATTCTCTGATGTCCTGGACTGAGGCAACATGCCTCCATTCTCACAATCTCATGGTTTGATGTGTATGCTTGCATAGCTTGTTGCTGTTTCTCTAGTTGGTGAAGCATATAAAAGGTATAAAAACACCTTGCTGCTACAAATTGTTCCAGTTGTTTCAGTTGGGGCATGGCAAAATAAATTTGTTGCAGCCACTGAAATCTTCTATATGCAGTTGCTGAATGCCAAAAATGTCCAGAAATGTTTTGGGCCACAGTCAGTATCTCATTCACTCGCCTGATATTTTTTAAGATGTTCTGAACCACCAAGTTTATTGTGTGCACAAAACATGGCACTCACCCACTTGTAAAGCTTGAACTATGCAACTTGCATTATATGAAATGACAAACCCTGTGAAGAGTCTTAGCAGGGTAAACCATTTTGCTATCACATCCCTGAATTTTTCAACAAATTGGCCTCTCAGTGAAGACAGTGATGTAGAGTAGCAGGCCTGTGAATGAACTTGTTTTCTGTGATAGATACTGCTGCTGAAGGTGATACACCCACTCAGTGGGCTGTCACAGTCATGAAATCTTTGGTTTGACCATTACCACTTACTCACATAGTTAAGTGAACAGTCAGTACAATGGCATTTTCTAGTGCAATAATTCGGTTTTTTTTTATGTCCTGGTACAAGTAAGAACTTGCTGTTCTGGTAAAATGGAATTAGTAACACATGACCTTAACTAATTATCTAAAATGTGGTGTATTGATGGAGTATATAGAACACAGTTATAATGATAACACAATCATCATGGCTTTATTGATCCGCTGTGCTAGAGGATGGAGGCTGTCATACTTGGCTCCTCTTGCAAATACTTGATTCACAGTCAGTTGTTGTTTGAAAATATTAAATATCTTGGTCCCATTCTGAGATGAAGATTCACCCCCACAGCATCAGAAGCCCTGCCTGCAAGAATTATTTTGGAGGGAAGACACCTGGATTTGGGAGGAGTCAGTTAGCCTTTGCATGTGCTGGTGGTGGCTGGAATGCTTATTATATTTTTTACTGGATTTTTCAGATTTTGATAATTTGCATGAACTTACAGCAAATGATGTGATAGGGAGTAGGTGACTAGATGGATAGCATCCCTACATCTACTTACTTTGGTCTCACAAATGGTATAGATACCTTGACAAATGTTATCAGAATTTGGGGAAAAATAATTTTACATAAAAAGAGGTGGATTTTGTGGTCTTACATTACACTGGCCCTGTCTTGTATGCTGTGAACATTCTGGGGTGATGCTGTGAAAATAAATGTACACTGGCCCTGTCTTTTATGCATTAAAAATTCTGGGGTGCTGCTGTGAAAATAAATGTACACTGGACCTGTCTTTTATGCTGTAAAAATTCTGGGGTGCAGTGAAAATAAATGTACACTGGCACTGTTTTGTATGCTGTAAAATTCTGGAGTGCAGCTGTAAAAATAAATGTACACTGGTCCTGTGTGCTGTAAAAATTCTGGGGATCTCCTGTTAAAATAAAAGTACATTGGCCCTGTATGCTGTAAAAAAACAGGGGTGCAACTGATAAAATTAAATGACACTGGTCCTGTATGCTGTAAAAAAACAGGGGTGCTGCTGTTAAAACAAAAGTACACTGGTGCTTTATGCTGCAAAAATACAGGGGTGCTGCTGCCAAGGACAATTCTATCTTGCATGTCTTTTTTTTGCCACATCATTCAAAGGGTGCTGCACTATATGGGGTGCTGTACATCTGTGCCATTAGTCCAGGGGTGCTGCCCTACTGCTGTTTTAGTCCAGGGGTGCTTTTGCCTGTCTGCTGTGCTGTGTAATTCTCCAGGTGTGCTGCATAACATTTATAAATCCAGGGGTGCTGCTGTATAATTCCAGGGGTCCTGCTTTACTTGATCATAGGTTTAAATGAAAGCCTAGAGCAGATATGAAACAAGCTTCAACATCACAAACAGATTTGTGAAAACATAGCCGCAAAAGTGGAAATGGAATTTGCAATTTTGACAAAATGTTTTCCGATGAGACCACATTTGTGGCCAAAGTCAGTCAATCTTAGAAGAGACAGAATCATAATCCAGCGCAACTGCCGAAGAGGTAAAATAGAGATTTCCTGCCAGAGCATTAGAATGTTAGGTACTCACTCAAATGAATTGCTCCAATTAATCAACCTTAATTTTGATTTATTATTGATGTTCCACATTTTGGAATTATTTATTTACAAGATGCGCATTTGTTGTACAAGGTTCTTTTCCTAGGGCTGCGCAGGGTTATCGCAAGACCTCACGATGTTAGAAGAACAGAGCTTCAGTGATCTTGCATTGCATCAGCTTTCTATTGCACTGCAGCACTAGATGGGCCAAGAGCTCCAGTGAGGCATAGACAGTTACTGAATAAGGCCCAATATGGAGTCTCATGGTGGCTTACAGCCAGGAAGATGTCTGGCTTGCAATGCTGAGGCATGCTGTTGGCACAGAGGTTAGCATTGCTTCCTCCCATTGTCCTACTTATAGTATGAAATTATTTTCAACTGTAGAGTGGTAAGCTCCACTAGTGCATGGGGCTCAAAAACAAAAAATTCCCTGCACAGTCCTGCTTAGTATTGTACCGAACTCACCTGAAATCAACTTGCCCCATCCGGGGCTGCTGTGGGTGCTCAGGAGGGGCTGCTTTATTTAAAAATAAAATATGATAAAATAAACAAGACACACAGGTCTCACAAGCATGTAACTGGGACACACAGGTATGCTCACATGCATGTAACTGGAACACACAGGTATGCTCATATGCATGTAACTGGGACACAGGTATGCTCACATGTGTGTAAATGGGAGCTGTGAAAAACAAAAACAAGGCATCTGCCACAATATATGTAAATAAAAATGCAATAAAAAAATGGAAAAAAAGAAACCCGTGAGATTTTCACAAAATAAGTCTCCAGACTCCGTGGAGGGAAAGATATCCAATCTTGATGCTGTGGTATACACCAGTTTATTTGCATCCTAGCATTAAATCCGAGATTATCTTAATCCCTGAAAATGGAGAGAAGGGGCTGTATTGTCGATGCACAGAGGAAGAGTGACCTAGTTATCACATCCACCTATATATTCTTAAAATATAACATTTATTTTTGTCTAATTAAAATGGTGCGACAATGACTAACACACAAACAACGAGTATAGGCGAAACATAGAGGTTAACATTTTGACACATACAACACATACGACAAGTGCAATGAAAGTAATAAATGTGATTAAGGATTAAAATGTGTGTCCGCGTGTTTATTCTAATGCCTGAATAAGTATAATATTGCTCTCAGTTTAAACTAGTATACTGATAATTATCAGCGGTTTATCTCCAAAATGTCTTATTGGCCATTTATTAATATATCAAGTGCCGTGATTATCCAACTCTTATAATGATACTGGTGGCTTAACGGTATAATTCAGCTTCTCTTGACCTCTATTAATGCATAAATTGCCGTATTTCCAGCACTCTTGTAATAATGTTGATAGCACTGATAATATGATCTGCGATTGTTCACACTGTGTGTTTTATCTAAATACGTGTGTTATTTAGGGAGGTGGTATCTTTTACTGTGTATATATATCACTTATTCAATATTTTATACATCCCCCCTAGACATACTGGGGAGCACTCTCATAGACCGATTCTTCCCTTATATAACACAGTTGTGGATAGCGCAGATAAAAGGTGCAGATTACATTTTTCTGCCTGAAAAATATCACATTTACTATAGTGGTTGATGCCAATATGTTAGTTGTAACTATAATTAGTGCCAGTCAGTCACATTAGTGTACCTCAGAAAAGTTAACCAATGCATATATGTCTTCTGTGGGATTCCCTGCAAATACATAGATCATTTATGTCAAGTGTCATGCCATATTGAATAAGCCGGTAATAATTGCTAACTTCATTTGGCTAAAGGTAAATACAGCATAAATAATTGATTGAATAGATTAGATATAGGTGACCCTTGATGTCCAATTCTAGTGTCTAGTATGTGGAGGGTGGTAGATCTCTCCCTTACTCCTCAATGTTAGTATTTTGAAATGTATAGCAAATTGCTATATTAGTCAGCTATTCACAGTATTTATGTCCCCTAAGGGGAAAGACACCTTCAATACTAGGGATTGATTATTTATAGGATGGAAAGAAAATGCGTCACCCTTTAATTTTAGTTGACCAATCAATTATACATTATTTCCATACACCACTGGCTTTATTACCACCACTAGAGATGTGTACTATACGTTCTCAATAATAACCATTCAGGTACAGATTTTATTATTGTCATTCAAGTATTCCCTATGGCATCAGTGTGTTTACTGTGTAGCTGCACAAATTGATACTAAAACACTGGTTCTGTTCACATTTGTCAGATTGTACCATAAACGTCTCTATATAACTGCTGAGTGGCTTTGAGGGTTAGCTATGAAACATTATTGCGTTTCTATCTATTGATTAAAGCCACAGAAGCCTCATGCCACTACTGAGTCACTGACATGAATGCACAGCACATATCTGCTGGGTTCACACAGCTGCAGTCACTCTATTGTATAGTGTCTGAGCCTCTGACAATTAGTTTAGCACTAGTTACATTCTCACTGAGTTGCTATCTGAAAAGCAGGAATGCAGATCTCTATAGCCTAATATATTTATCTGCCAGCTAATCAGTGCCTAGTATTACTGAGATTAATAATGCATAGAAGTCGGTGCTATTTAAGTATTCAATTCATAATGGAGCAAGGACATAGAAAACACGCGGACACACACTGCCCACACGCGTGTTCCGCCGTTACTCTGACAGCTTCGTCAGGGCTGAACCAGAATACCTCTCCTGGCATAGGATTTAAGCTCTCCCCGCTGTCCAATCTGTGTGGACCGGCTAGTCACATGTGGTTACTGGCCAATTGCCATGCTGTTTTCCAACACCCAATTAAGTTCAAATCATTACCTATAATATCTATTCATTATACTGTTTTGGAGTTGACTTATTTCTATGATGATTTGAGATCATCTATCTAGGCAGGATTATTATCTATAATATTCACTGTCTTGAAGCTGATTTACCTTCTTTAATTATTAACCTTCGATCCTAGGGATTGAATGTAATATATCTATA
Source organism: Pseudophryne corroboree (assembly GCF_028390025.1). Taxonomy (NCBI): domain Eukaryota; kingdom Metazoa; phylum Chordata; class Amphibia; order Anura; family Myobatrachidae; genus Pseudophryne; species Pseudophryne corroboree. The sequence continues at coordinate 37,431,046 of NC_086447.1, read as the reverse complement.
TTAGCTTTGAATACCCACTACATATGGTCCTTATTTTTAGAACATGTTATACTAGATACTGATATTGTTTTAAGCAGTCTTACTCCCACGGTGACTTGGGATCACGTTAATATTGACTTTAATTCTCTTATATTACTTTGGTATGATTAAATGTGGAACACATGAACCATGAAATTGAATCAACGTATAGCCTCTATCTCTGAAAATATATTATGCCAGACACTAATACTGTTGACTGATTCTCTACATTTCCCATTTTTTACTCTTTCTTCCCATCACCCCTCTCAAATCATGCACTTTTGTATTGGGCACTGGATTTTTATTAATTAATCACTATCACACAATTGTTGTTCCTCCTCCTCGACTTTTATATAAAAAAATATTTTCTTTGATTTTTCCCAAGGGGGTCTTAATACACGTCACATCCTTCCTTATCCTCATCACCTACTCTCACTATTTGACATATCACTTTCACATTGATTTTATTTTCATTAATAGGTACATACAATCACAATTAAATTTCGTGACTTCACATTATAATATTTGACTGACTGTTTATTGACACTCTACAGGGTGTAGTCAACTAATCCTATTCAACAGCACTTTCTAGTGTCAGTGAGATATTGTGTTGGTCTTAGTGGTCAGAAACTTAAAATAATTTTTTGACTACTCTGACCATGATATGATGTGATCTTCTGTACACTCATGGAATTATGAATTACAACCCGTATATCATACTTTCATAACATACTGTATAGCCTTCTGTTTCTCTTTAATGACAATTTTTTTCATTCTTTCATTTTCATTTTTTCATTCTGACAAGAATTATAATACCAATATTATAATTATAATATTGGTTTTATATCTGCTAAGGCAAATAAAGTGTTTATTAACGTATATCTACGGAACAATATGATTACAGTTTCCATTTAGAGAATTAATGTTGAATAACATGTAGAAGCAGCTCTAATCCTCTAGATTAACGTAATACATGTAATTCCAGGTTACGAATAATATCCATTTATGATGGATTCACTACAACTTGCTGCAGATACTTTATATATTAATGCACACACTTATCAGTTACAATTGATTTAGTAAACAGTCAGACCACCTAGTAGGTTGAATCTGTGTAATCAGCCTTATAATTTAGATATACTTACCTGTCAAAATCGTTTTAGCAAAAATTCCACAATCTCAATTATTGTTTTTTTTATCTGCTATATAATGACCATATTTTGAGTGACAACGGGATAATATTAAGACAGTATAATCCATGCCTGAATGATGTGTATACTTAAACTTGAGGGACTTTTACATTATACAGGGCACAGGGTGTTGAATATGTATACCTACAATAGCACCATCTGTAAAATTGAATATGCACTATGAGAAACCAACAACATTTAAGTGTCCTACATATATATGAGCAATTACGATTATGGGCACTAAAGGACGGACTTTCAGAATCAACTTAGTATATGATACAAATGAATGTGACTCTATGTATACAGATGAAGGGGCACTGGTATTCAGCAGTGTCCGGGAACGCGGCGCTGTTAGCAGCCGTTACCATGGGGATCACGATACCCCACGATTGGTCACACGGGTCACGTGACCGTGAAAACAGCATGGCAATTGGCCAGTAACCACATGTGACTAGCCGGTCCACACGGATTGGACAACAGGGAGAGCTTAAATCCTATGCCAGGAGAGGTATTCTGGTTCAGCCCTGACGAAGCTGTCAGAGTAACGGCGGAACACGCGTGTGGGCAGCGTGTGTCCGCGTGTTTTCTATGTCCTTGCTCCATTATGAATTGAATACTTAAATAGCACCGACTTCTATGCATTATTAATCTCAGTTAATACTAGGCACTGATTAGCCGGCAGATAAATATATTAAGCTATAGAGATCTGCATTCCTGCTTTTCAGATAGCAACTGTGAGAATGTAACTAGTGCTAAACTAATTGTCAGACGCTCAGACACTATACAATAGAGTGACTGTAGCTGTGTGAACCCAGCAGATATGTGCTGTGCATTCATGTCAGTGACTCAGTAGTGGCATGAGGCTTCTGTGGCTTTAATCAATCGATAGAAACGCAATAATGTTTCATAGCTAACCCTTAAAGCCACTCAGCAGTTATATAGAGACATTTATGGTACAATCTGACAAATGTGAACAGAACCAGTGTTTTAGTATCAATTTGTGCAGCTACACAGTAAACACACTGATGCCATAGGGAATACTTGAATGACAATAATAAAATCTGTACCTGAATGGTTATTATTGAGAACGTATAGTACACATCTCTAGTGGTGGTAATAAAGCCAGTGGTGTATGGAAATAATGTATAATTGATTGGTCAACTAAAATTAAAGGGTGACGCATTTTCTTTCCATCCTATAAATAATCAATCCCTAGTATTGAAGGTGTCTTTCCCCTTAGGGGACATAAATACTGTGAATAGCTGACTAATATAGCAATTTGCTATACATTTCAAAATACTAACATTGAGGAGTAAGGGAGAGATCTACCACCCTCCACATACTAGACACTAGAATTGGACCTCAAGGGTCACCTATATCTAATCTATTCAATCAATTATTTATGCTGTATTTACCTTTAGCCAAATGAAGTTAGCAATTATTACCGGCTTATTCAATATGGCATGACACTTGACATAAATGATCTATGTATTTGCAGGGAATCCCACAGAAGACATATATGCATTGGTTAACTTTTCTGAGGTACACTAATGTGACTGACTGGCACTAATTATAGTTACAACTAACATATTGGCATCAACCACTATAGTAAATGTGATATTTTTCAGGCAGAAAAATGTAATCTGCACCTTTTATCTGCGCTATCCACAACTGTGTTATATAAGGGAAGAATCGGTCTATGAGAGTGCTCCCCAGTATGTCTAGGGGGGGTGTATAAAATATTGAACAAGTGATATATACACAGTAAAAGATACCACCTCCCTAAATAACACACGTATTTAGATAAAACACACAGTGTGAACAATCGCAGATCATATTATCAGTGCTATCAACATTATTACAAGAGTGCTGGAAATACGGCAATTTATGCATCAATAGAGGTCAAGAGAAGCTGAATTATACCATTAAGCCACCAGTATCATTATAAGAGTTGGATAATCACGGCACTTGATATATTAATAAATTGCCAATAAGACATTTTGGAGATAAACCGCTGATAATTATCAGTATACTGGTTTAAACTGACAGCAATATTATACTTATTCAGGAATTAGAATAAACACACGGACACACATTTTAATCCTTAATCACATTTATTACTTTCATTTCACTTGTCGTATGTGTTGTATGTGTCAAAATTTTAACCTCTATGTTTCGCCTATACTCGTTGTTTGTGTGTTAGTCATTGTCGCACCATTTTAATTAGACAATAATAAAAGTTATATTTTAAGAATATATAGGTGGATGTGATAACTAGGTCACTCTTCCTCTGTGCATCGACAATAAAGCTCCTTCTCTCTCTTATTTCATTGTACTTACCACAAGCTGTAGTTGATAGCACCCCCACAATTAATGGTAAATACCAATAACTCAATAGGGGTCATTGTTGGAGCCTCAGTTCCAATTCAATATTCAATAAATTGTGTGTGTGCAGATACAACTCTGTTCTCCTTGAAAATGGAGAATGGGGTACAAATTCTGAGGCTTTGGCCCCTAGTTTTTCAGTTTGTCAAGTAATGTGGTAATTATATATTTGCTTGGTTGAAGTCCTTTCCGTTCCACACCAACATAAGAGTGGAGGTGAAAGCCTGTGTGTTGTTCCTGATTGTGTGTGCCTCTCTAATATTTTATCACCTCCTTGACAATGTCCTCTTCCTCTTACCTCTATCATAATGTGAAAAGTCATCAAAGAAGGAGGTGGTATGTTTGTAGCTAGCTATGATTCGGAGAACATGGCAAGCTTTTTCCAGGGGGACAACCTGTCGCTGAAATGATGGGTTGATTAAACTGTGCATGTCCTGTTTAGTCAACATAATGGTGGGTGGGAGGGCCCAAGAAAATTCCATTTTGCGCCTCTTTTTTTTCTTCTTTGCATCATGTGCTCTTTGGGGCCTAGTTTTTAAATCTGCCATCCTGTCTACCACTGCAGTGCCACTCCTAGATTGGCCAGGTGATTGTGCCGCCCACTTGTGTCGCTTAGCTTATCCATCCAGCGCCCTTATTGTTACCTTTTGGCCTAAAAACAATATTGTGAGGTGTGAGGTGTTCAGAATAGACTGGAAATAAGTGGAAATGAATGTTAATGAGGTTAATAATACTGTAGGATCAAAATTACCCTCAAATTCTGTGATTTTACCTGTTTTTATGCTTTAAAAAAAAAACATCCAGATCCAGAACCAAATCCAAAACCCAAACCCAGAAAGGGTGGTTTTGGCAAAACCAATCCAGACCCAAAACACGAGCGGAGATCCAAATTCAAAACCAAAACACGAAACCCGAAAATTGTCCGCCGCACATCTCTAGTCTAAACCATCGCCATCCTCACTTTTACTCAGCTTCACATTTGCAGAGGATTCAGAAAATGTGGGAGGAGGTTTCCATGCGATAACAGTGTCAGAATCAGAAATGTCAGACTCTGACATAACGCTTGTGGACACCCTTAGAATCTACTCAGGGATTTGGGAAGTTTGTGAATACACAATCTATTTTTCAGCCTTAGTGTTCTTTTTATGCACTGATTTTCCTGGTTTAAAGGTGTTGAATGCAAGGTTACAGCACATGCCTGACTGTGTTTAGCCCCGACATTTGCAATTGGTAATTAAAGTTGTGCATGAAACAGCAATTGCAGGACAACTACTTGCAAAGAAAGTCCATGCTTTGAGCGTATCCTTGCCACTGCATGTTGTGTGTGGCATGTCAGCAATTTTAAATTTTTGGGCTTTAAGTTTTCCCGTCATCATACCTAGAGGAGTTGCCTACTCTAAGATTGTGAAATGTTTAGATCTGAGGTGCCCTTGGCCACCATTAGTAGATGTGGAAGATGTTTGTCGGGCAGCAGACACAGCCCTAGTAATGGGTTGCTGCTTCTCTTCTATTGATTGATCCATAATTGGTTTTATTATTTGGTTTTATTTATTACACAGCCAGAACAGAAAGGGTCTACTCTGCAGTAATTGTTTGGCGTGCAGATGGATAGATAGATACCACTACACACAGTAGCTGACACTAAAACAAAACCTACAGATTGCTAATTTTTTTTATTTCAACTCTAGAAGTATAAGACAGGCAATGCTTTTTTATACATCAGGTACAAGATCAATTTGCCGTAATTATTTTGGGATGCAGATAATGGGGGGATATGACCTCACACAGTCGCTGACACTGGAACACATGTTGCAAATTTTTCAATTTGATTATAATTTATTCATTCATCAACTGTTACTTATGTAATGCATCATATTCCATTGTGCTTTATAATTAAGACTACAAAGTAATAAAAAAAGAATGGGTAATGACAGGCAGACATAAGGGTAAGAGGGCTCAAAACCTTACAATCTATAAGGAAACAGGCATTGATGCATAGGTGAGCTCTAGGTGGGCTGTATGTTCCAGTCACACAGGAATGTTGCTCAAGAGTCAAGAGGATGTGAAAGTGAATAAATTACGTGAAGTTATGTGTGGACTGTAAAAATGGGTATACATGGGTAGTATAGCTTATGGAGGTTATTTGGAAAGTTCTGAAATGTGAAAAAAGTTTCTGAAGAGCTGAGTATTCTTAGAACACCTGAAGATATGTAGGCTAGAGGATAGTCTTATTATACCTGGGAGGGCCTTCCACAGAATAAAGTAAATGCAGCCTGATAAAAGTCCAGTAACCGTGACAGGGATCTAGTAATGAGTGTGAATGAGAGACTCAGATCATGTGCAGAGTTAAGAGCTCAGGTTGTTAGATACTTTAAGATAAGCAAAGATATGTATGTGGGTGTAGTTTGGCTAACAGACTTATATGTAAGTAAAAGTGTTTTATATTGTATTCAATACAATACCAGTAATTAATTGAGGGACTGACAGAGTAGAGAAGCAGATGATGAACGTGTGGTGAGGAAGATTAGCTTCGCAGCTGCATTCAAAGTGGATTGTAGTGGTGAGAGTCTGTATTGGAAAAGACCAGTAAGTAGACGATTTAAATAATAAATGCATGAGATAATTAGTGCATTATTTAGAGTTTTTGCAGTGTCTTCTGTAAGATATGTTCATATTTTGGATATGTTTTTTTTAGATGTATGTTGATTTGGAAACAGAGTGAATTTGGAGAACAAAGGACAGTTCATAGTTGAGGATGACACCTAGGCAGCGAGCTTGTGGCGTAGGGTTTATTGTCGATTTCTCAACAGTGATGGAGATATCAGGTTGTAACTACTATTGGTCGGTGGAAATATTGTTTATACTGTTTTGGAAAATTTACTTTGTGGTGGCGAGATGTCATCTAAGATGAAAGAGCAGAAAATCATTAAGTAACATGGACTAATTCAGATGGCGACAAATCTGGGGTGGATATGTAAATTTAATTATCATCTGCATATATATAATACAGAAATCCAAAACAGATGATACAGATGGGTCAATGGTCATTATTGCCGCGGATGGTTCACACGGTCAATTGCGACTTGCCGTGCCTGTGAGTCACCCATTCACGGGCGTATACGCAGCTATGCGATCCTAGGAATCACGGGTGAGTGCATGTGCACAGCTGTGGGCACACTAGTCACGGAACTCGACCAGTGTTTGCCATGACTAGTGGGATAGATGAGCTAGGACTCATCTGTATGTTTGCCAAGAGATGTGGTATAAATTGAGAAAATCAGAGGACCTAAGACTGAGCCTTGCGGGATTCCAACTGATAGAGGTAGCAGAGAGGAGATGGATTTAGAGAAGCAGACACTGAAAGAGCGATTAGATAGGTAGGATGATAACCAAGAGAGGGCAGTGTCCTGAAGACCTAGGGATTGTAGGGTTTGTATGAGAAGAGAGTAGTCAACAGTGTCAAAAGCAGCAGAGAGATCTAGAAGTATAAGAAGTGAGTAATGGCCTTTAGACTTCGCAGTGAACAGATAATTCACTACTTTACTCAGTGCTGTCTGTGTGGAGTGTTGGGAATTTAAGACATCTTGACAATGGAAATTTGTCTCTGAAACGTGTTGATGCTGCAAGTGTGAGTGTGCAGAGGACAGGAAAAGATGAAAGCAAGTATGGACCTTTAAGCCTGAGGCTGTTACAGGACCAATCCTTCTGAAACTACCTGGGATGTTTGCAACCAGCCTCATTTATTTGAGGGTACGATATGCATCCACTTCTGTAACCGACACTTTTTTATTTTATTGAGATGTATGTGTCTTATAATAAATTGCATGAATATATAGGATTTTTTCCACTTTCTCCTTTTTATATAAATGGGATATTGGAGAGGACATTTCTGAACTTGGTATATACAGTACACCATAAATGGAAGGAGAAATCTGATGTGACTGACACTGATATTATACATCCCTTCCTGCCTCCTAGAAATGCCTTTCAGTAAAAGTTACAAACTTTTGAAATGTAAGTGTCTTTTCAGAAGACAAGCTATTGATAGTTGTGTGAATATACTCATAACAGCACAGAACACGCATAGTGTGAAGGGGAGACAGGTGTCATTCTAAAGGATAGTATTACCATCTAATCCTGAGAAGCCAGCGCTGTGGTTCACCACTTTTACTTTTGACTGTTTAGACTGGTGCAGGTGTACACCTATGACAAACCCAGCAGCAGGATTCTCTCTAAAATGCAAGATTGGGGGCTTTTATTTATTTGTTGGAATTTAAGCCTGATGGAAGTGAGTCCAATAAGTTGTGCGAGAGAAAGAAGTGTGGGAGGTGAGTGTAGACAAGTATCTCAAGGAGCTTGGAGGTGCATGGTCACTGACAGATGGGACATTAGTTTGAAAGAGAGTTATCGTCAGAATTTAGGTTTTTTTTCTGAATGGGAGTAATCACTGCATGCTTGAATAGTTATGGAACGATACCTTTAGAAAACAGTGATTTGAGCAGGGGCGTAACTAGAACTTTGTGGGTCTCATAGTAAAATATTTAAGGGCCCCCCCAACTCAGGTCTCCACCAGAGTTGGTATGGCTAGTGATGCACAAGAGATATGGTTAGTGTTACCTATCATTTTAACTCTGGCCCAACAAGCAACACACTGCACCGTGCAGACTATTTTTTTTATTTTCACCGTTATCCATTATTAAAACTCTGAGGGTTCCCGGGCAGTGGGCAGCAAGGGGAAGAGGGGGATTACACGGACTGCGTAAGTATTATTGTGCTTTTGCCCACTGCTCTGCTGCAGAGGGCTAGGAATCTATCTCTATGGGTAGGATTCTTTTTCCTGTTTCCTCTCATACACTCTCTGTCTCTCATAATCCTTTGCATCTCTCTCCTTTCTCTCTCTCTCTCTCTCTCTCTCTCTTTTACACACATACTGTACTATCTCCTTTTCTTTCTGCCATACACACACAAAAAACCACATAAGGCCCCTACAGAAAAAACCCTATTGCCTCAATAGAAACATAATTAAAGCACACTGGCCCCCACAGAAAAAAAACAAAAACAAATTGACCCTCAACAGAAAATAAAAAATAAAAAGCCCCCACAGAAAAAAATTAAAATATTGACCCCGAAAAAAAAAAAAAACATTGCCACCCACAGGAAAACAAATAAAAACACATTGGCCACCACAAGAAAAATAAAAATAAAACAAAACACAATGACCATCATAGAAAAAAAACTAACAAAATGATGCTGGACAGGGCAAAAAAACCAAACACGCTGACCCTGAAAAGAAGGACAGAAGTAGCAGTGTGGAGGAGGGGGGCAGGCTGTGAGAAGTACTGTAGTACAGCAGAGCAGGGAGGGCAGGCTGGGAGTAGTAGTAGTGCAGAGCAGAGGTAGGTTGGGAGTAGTAGTAGTGCAGAGAAGGAGAGGCAGGCTGTGAGTAGTTACAGTACAGAGCGATGGACAGGCTGGGATTAGTAGTGGTGGAGTGCAGGGGGCAGGCTGGGAGTAGTGGAAGTGTAGAGCAGGAGGGGCAGGCTGGGAGCAGCAGTAGCAGTAACAGTACAGAGCAAGGGGCAGGCTGGGATTAGGAGTGGTGGAGAGCAGTGTGCTGGCTGGGAGTAGTGGAAGTGCAGATCAAGGAGAAAGGCTGAGAGTAGTGGTATTGGGGATCTGGGGGCAGGATAGTAGTAGTAGTGCAGAGTGTGGGGGCAGGCTGTGAGTAGTAGTATTGCAGAGTTAAATGCAGGTTTGGAGTAGTAGTGGTGAGGAGTAGGGACAGACTGGGAGAAGTAGTTGTAGGGAGCAGGGGGTGAGCTGGGAGTAGTAGTGGTGGGGAGTAGGGAGCAGGCTGGGAGTAGAAGTAATGAAGAGTAGGGGGCAGGGTTTGAGAGTAGTAGTTGCAGGGAACAGGGGGCAGGCTGGGAGTAGGAGTGGGGAGGAGTAGGGGGCAGGCTGGGAGTAGTAGTGGTGAAGAGTAGGGGGCAAGGTGGGAGAGTAGTAGTGGTGGGGAACAGGGGGCAGGCTGGGAGTAGTAGTGGTGAGGAGTAGGGAGCAGGCTGGGAGAGTAGAAGTGGTGGGGAGCAGGAGCTGGGCTAGGAGGAGTAGTCATGGGTAGCAGGGGCAGGATGGGAGAGTAGTAGTGGTGAGGAGTAGGGGGCAGGATGGGAGTAGTAGTGGTGAGGAGTAGGGGGCAGGCTGGGAGAGTAGAATTGGTGGGGAACAGGGGGCAGGCTGGGAGTAGTAGTGGTGGGGAGTAGGGGGCAGGCTGGGAGTAGTGGTTGTGGGAGTAGGGGAAAGGCTGGGAGTAGTAGTAGTGCAGAGTGGTTATCAAGCTGGGGGTATTAGTAATCGTGCCGAGCGGGGTGCAGGCTGGGAGGAGTAGCGGTGCCAGTGAAATGATTGCTTTTTGTTCCCTTTGGAGCCCCTCACCCTGCATATGATTTTTAGAACATTTGAGCAAATGTTAATTTCTTATTGCTGCGCATTGAATATAGAAAGAAATCTACTTACATATACTTAAACATACAGTAAGAGTGCATAATTCAGAATTGTGTGCCTATGCTCCTGTGTTCCTACATTCCTAACTGTCCTTTTGGTTTTCACTTTGATTACTGTTATTTACTACTGATACTGATGCTGGCTTGTCTAAATGTAGCAGGGTCCAGTGGAGGCACTGGATATGGTATTGGGCCCAGCAACGTCCTTGAACTAGGCAGCAGCCCTGGATCCTGACAGTAGAGTTTGGCAGCAGCCATGAGTAAGCAGCAGTGGAAATCCACCACCACCACCTCACATGGAATCAGGAATTAGGTCTTGCCAATCACAGCAGCCCAATTTGGCCCAAACGAGCAAGGCAATCACAGATCGCCATGGTGCAAATCCAAGATCACCATGACAAGACAATCACTGTTATTCGCATCATCGCCAACCCCTTGGCATGGGGAAGGAGCCGAGGAGCACTTCTAAAGATTGAAGCAGGAGGAAGACCTCACAGATTCCGGTAGCCATTGCTAAGGGCTATAAATAGGCCAATACCCAATAGGTGAAGACAAAAGAAGAGACAATCAGAAGAGGAGTCACTGAAAATTCTGGAAGCCCATGTCCTAACCTCCCCCAACAGCCTAACCACAAACATCCCACTTGCAGCCTAACCCTAACCTTCCAGCCACAGTCTAACCCTAGCCTCCCACTCTTGCAGCCAAACCCTAACCTTCTACCTGCCGCCAAACCCTAACCTTCTACCTGCAGCCAAACCCTAACCTTCTACCTGCAGCCTAACCCTATCCGACCCCTGCAGCCCAACCTCAACCCTCCCACCCTCCCAGCCTAACCCTAATCTCCACCCGCAGCCAAAGCCTAACTTCCCTCCACAGCCTAATACTGACCCTACCACTAGTATCTAACCCTAATCCTCCAACAGGCTAACCCTTACCACCCCCAGCATACTAACCTCCCCAGCATCCTAACACTACCCCCACAGCCTAACCCTCACTTTACCTCACAGCCTAGCCCTGACCCTCCTTCTAGTGTCTAACCCTAACCTTTCTCTGCACCCTAAACATTACCTCCCCTCTCAGACTAACCCTAACACGCCCCCCACATCCTAATCCCTTAAACTCTGCCCACAGCCTAACACTCACCTCTCCCAGGAGCCTAAGCCAAATTTCCCCTGCAGTCTAACCCTAACTTCCCCACACAGCCTTACTCTTACCTCCCCAAGTAGCCTAACCCAAACCCTCCCTCAGCCTAAACTTCCCTGTAGCCTAACACTAGCCCTCCCACTAGTGCTTAACCCTGATTCCCCTCCTGCAGACTAACCCTATCCTCCTGCCTGCAGCCTAACCATAACCTCCCCCGCAGCCTAACTTTCCTGCAGTCTAACCCTAACCATCTACCCTTGTAGCCTATCCCTAAACCTCCTGGTGGCGCCTAACCCTAACTGTCTGCATTCTGAGTATGTTGACATGGTGCCTGTCAACATTTTGAACTATATTGACACTCATAAGTCAACATCGTGGTGTCAACATTTTGAATGTTGACGTGCTCAATGTCGACTTTGTGTCTGGATCCCAACATCCAGACATACTGTATGTATAATGAGTATAATTTGAAAAACCCAGTGTTGTCCCCATTCCAATGTTTACATGTGCACTGTCCTTCCTCCTCAGAGATATTGTCTTCATAGTGAAGGATGTTTTGACATCATGTGCATTTGTGAACAGAACTTGGTATCATATATCTAGTTCTGTAGACTCTGGTCCACCTGCCAAAATGTATCATGTTTATACATATTTACTAAGTATAATAGACCATTCTTAGGTGAAGTGTTTAGCCTACTGTAGCTTGAACATGCATGTTGAACCCAGCCCTCACAATTTCTCTCTTTCTGTTCAAGTGAAAGGCTGCCATAGTTAAGTCCAGATTCCCCCTTATTCTAAACTTATTATTTAATATGCAATTCCAGATTATCTATATTACTTCTATAATTCTGGTATAGGTATAAAAAATGTATTTATTTATTTATTTTGATTTCTTATTCTTCTTATTATAGAACTACAGTACATACTATACACACTCCAGTTTTATAAGTTATACTCATATGTACATATTGAATATATCTGCTTGTTTTTGAGAAAACTTTCTTGGTCATCCACTACCTTACAAAATATTGTTGTAATATTAGTTTTAACATTGTATATATTCTATATAAAACTATAAAATGTTGATTTTATACATAATTTTATATTTTAGACAAATTTCGATGGCATAGTAATATACTGAATATTTGTACTATTTTTTTGCATACTTTATAACTATTCAATATTTGGATTTGAATAGTCATTGTGGAATTTTTTATTAAAACATTTAAAAAGGCTCTTACACACAATGTTTATATTTAGTTATTGGAATAAACACAGTCTAAGGAAGCAGGTATTCTGACGGTGAAATACGTCACTGGAGTTTACGCGCGCCTTCTCTCTGTAGAGCCAAATGTGATCTGATGTCCGCCTATCCGGTATGTTTGAGGAAAGTCCAATGAATTCAAGTCAAAGAAGCAATTACAGTAAGACTCTTCCATTGATTAGGATCGGCACAATAATGGATAGGCAAACAGTCTGGCACAAACAATGGGAGAGCAGATAGGCCGGCTTACAAAGTAGAATGTCAGTGAGATTGGCAAGAAAAATAATTCAGAGATGCTGGGGAAGACAGGACCAGGACAGAAATGCTGATGAAGACTAGGGAGCACAATCACTGGTGTGGGCTGTGCCCTCAGCCCGGGGGCACTGGTAACTCAGTCTGTTTAACCAGTCAAAACTTCAATATGATTCCTTAACTTATGACAAAAGTACAGTGTAGTAAAACTGCAACACTCTTATAATATACACAAAGTGGGAGGTGGGTATGAGTGACCAATAGTCTCACACAACAGATACTGAAATTATATCTATAAATGATCAGATACCCAGAATATGACAACATAAAATTGATAAAAGAGTTTAAAAGAGAGCATAAAAAATATAAAATATTTTTCAAGGACATACAGATGGAGCCCTGTTCATCTATCCCTTTAATAGGATTAACTAAACCAGTGCTGTAGGACTTAATCCCCTGCTGTAATGATTTAATCCCCTGCTGTATTGTTCTCTCTGTATTGTATTGCAGCTGAGTACAATAGATGAAAGGCTTATGCTAATAAACCTTGGTGCACCTAGGTGCAGCAGAGAAGGCTAGATGAGTGAGGCTCCATCTGTATATAAGAATGCAATGCAAGACTGCCGTGGTTCCGGGACCCATGGAGTGAGCCGCACGCTGCAGGAGCTCCATCCCGCCGCCCACCACAATAAACCTTTTCAAGGCTGTTACAGCCTCTACATCACCCGGCATACCCTCTGCAAACTCTGCGGTCAGCATGGACCGCTATGTGACGCCCATAGCTGCGGCTACCCAGGCTCCTGCAGGCGTAAATGCGAGGCTGGAAAAGCGCCGCGCGGGAACCAACATGGCGACTGGCGCCGGCCCTGAAGTCACCTCACCAGCCTCCAAAAAGGTCGCGGCCGAGGGGACAGACATCACAGGATCACAGGTATGCCGTGATCCTGAAGCTCCTGTAACGTATGGAGACGTAGTGGCAGCAATAAAGGCAACCATGGCCCCTCTGTTATCACAGGCTGTCACTGACATCACTACACAGCTGCAGCACTTACAGCAGAGAGTCTCTCACACTGAATCCCAGCTGCAAGCAGCAACTCATGATATTGAGGGACTGCATCACTCAGTAAAATCTCTTACCACAGAGAATTATCAAATATGGAATAAGCTAGATGATATAGAAAATCGCTCAAGAAGAAATAATATCAGATTGGTGGGTTTGCCAGAATCACTTAAAGGCACAGCACTAGCTCATTTTGTACGCGTCACCCTGCCTACACTTTTGGGCATAGAACGAGACTGCAGCGATCTAGTTATTGAGAGGGTCCATCGTGTGGGCCCTGTCCCCACCCCCGCCAGACCGCGTCCACGGGTGACACTGTTTCGCTGTCTGAACTATCTTCATAAAATGGCATTCTGGTCCGCATCCCGCAAAATGAAAGATATCCAATAGGAGGGTAACAAGCTTTTCATATTTCAGGACTATTCGGTGGAATTGACCCGGGCCCGTAAAGCGTTTTCACCTATTTGCACTCAACTTGTGTCCGAGGGCCGCAAGTTTGGATTACTCTACCCCGCACGCCTACGCATTTATGAGGGTACCTCCCACAAAGATTTTCTATCACCCGCAGACGCAGTGGCCTACCTCCGTAATGTCTCTAGAGAAGACGCCACAGATATTACGGACCTCCCTTCGGCGGCTGCTGGATTATAATATGCAGGTTTTCCCCCTGTGATTTCATCATATCTTCTGCGTGAACTGTGCTGGTTCTTTTTGCAAATGATCTCTTGCATCTGAGTGGCTGCTGCCGCTCTATATTTGATTCGGCTTCATTATATCTTCGATATGTTTTCATATATACAAAACAAGGAAAAAAAAATGTTCTATAATTGTTTATCATGTTACTTGCATATGCTGGAGACTCCCCCATTATCATGGACTTCCGTGGTTATGTTTGCTTATTTGTAATCTTTCCCATAGACTCACTACATTCTGCCCAGGAGCTGTTGTTTTAAGAAGTATGTTGTTATCCTGCTTATTTTTTGTGGGATGCTGGGTGGGTATAGATAATAGAAATATGGCGGTGGGGAGGGGATCCTCCTTTCCTGTTAGTGCCCGTCACTGTATACTCGGGCGCGGGTACATCATCACTGGTGCTCGCTCATGCTTGCTGACCGGAGGTCACTGGCCACTGGCATATTAGTGATTTTTAAAATTGTACTTCTACAATTGTATGGCCTGTTACTCACGATTGCTTCCTATCTCCCTTTTTCTTCTCTTGTTTTGTCTCTCTCCACCCCCCACTTCCCCACCCCCCATCCATCAGGATGTGATTATGTCGTTGTTTCTTGTGAAGGTGGTAAAGAATGCATCTGTTTTGCCTTTTCCTCTGACATATGGCTGACCTGACGGTGGGATCCTGGAATGTTGGGGGCTTTAATTCCCCAGCAAAGAGAAGGAAAGTACTCCTCTATCTTAATAAGCAACGGGTAGACCTGGCGTTCCTCCAGGAAACACACTTGACTTCAGAGGAGACGGCAAAACTAAATGCTTTGAATTGGCGGGTATTGGGGTTTACCTCTTTCAATTCTAAAGCCAGAGGTGTTGTTATATTGATCAAACGTTCTATCCCAGCGGAAGTTCTGTCCACTGTTGCTGACCCTGACGGTCGTTATGTGATACTAACTACTAAGATTCATGGTAGAGTTTATTCAATGTGTAATGTATATGCACCTAACGTCTATTCTAAGAATTTTTTTTCAGTCCTTACTGGCCAAACTGACTCCCTTCCTCACAGATCCCTTGATACTCAGTGGGGATTTCAACCTTATCTCCTCCTCCTACCTAGACAGATCACACCCGCCAGCAAGACCTCTCTCATTGCCCAAATTTGGGGTACCCCTACTGGCTGAAAGACTGCAGGTAGTAGATATTTGGGGAGCCTTACACCCCACAGACAAAGAATACACCTGCCTCTCTGCGGCCCATCATACACTGTCTAGGATAGACTACATTTTATTATCCCATTCTCTTCTACCACATATATCCAACGCTCAAATTGAGGCAATATCTCTGTCGGACCATGCTCTAGTCACAGCGACCCTTCACTTTCCAGACGCTCCCTCATCTCCCAAATTGTGGAGATTCCCTACATATCTCGCCAACTCCCTGAAATTTCAACAAAGACTGGAATCTTCTTGGGAATCTTATAAGACTAATAATTCATCCCATTTAGATGAGGATCCTATATTATTTTGGATGACCGCAAAGTCAGTTCTCCGAGGTGATATAATATCCTATGTCTCCGCCACCAACAAGAAATATGCCTCTAAGTACCTAGAGTTCCAGAGGCCCCTGTCGACAGCCTATCAGCAATACAAATCCTCTCCTACTCCACACAACCATCTTCTTTATATGGAGGCCAAAACACATTTCGATGAATTCATGTCTTCCATGGGTAATAGGTTCTCCTTTTCGGTGAATCACAGGTTTTATAAGTTTGGCAATAGAACTGGAAAATTGTTAACGACTCTTCTTACTGGTTCCCGCCCTCCCATGGTCACTCATCCCTTACGCACCACCACTGGCGTATTAACTACAAACAACCAAGAAATCTCTGAGATAATGAAATCTTTCTATAAAGATTTATACTCCTCAACCCCACATCCCTCCCCTTACACGGAATCCACCCCTCCACCATGGCCCAATGAGTTTTGGGACAACCTTCCTATCCCCCAACTTCAACCCTCAATGGTACAATCATCGCTTGATCCGATCTCATTGGAAGAAGTCCAGAGTGTCATTGGTCAATTTGGCAGGGACAAAGCACCGGGCCCTGATGGCTTTAGTGCCGATTTCTATAAAATTCTTTTACCCCGAATAGGGGACACTCTGGTGTCTGTACTAAATGCGATTTTGTCTTCTGACACTCTTCCCAGACATTTTAATACTGCTGTCCTTAAAGTCCTTCCTAAACCGGGTAGAGATCTATCTCAGCCTGGATCATATCGCCCGATCTCATTGTTAAATCTTGATTATAAATTACTCACTAAAATATTGGCAAATCGAATTAAATTATTACTCCCCCAAATTATACACAAGGATCAAACTGGATTCATCTGGGGTAGACACTCAGAGATCAATGTACGGAGAGTTTTAACTGCCATTTATGCTGCTTCCTCTTTTTCTTCTCCTTCTTTCACTCCTCTTTCCCCTCCCCCAGTTATTCTCTCTCTTGACGCTGAGAAGGTGTTTGACCTCGTGGATTGGGACCATCTTTTCTCTACTCTCCTACACTTTGGTTTTCCTAACGACTTTGTAAATCTTCTAAAACTACTTTATACTGCTCCACAAACCCAGCTCTCCTGTAATGGGGTACTGTCCTCATCATTTGAGATTCAACGCGGTACTAGACAGGGCTGCCCCTTATCGCCCTTACTATTTGCAATAGCACTGGAGCCCTTAGCGATAGCCTTACGCCAATCGAGAGTTTTTAAGGGAATCAAAATTGGAGCCATTGACCTCCGTCTTGCTCTTTTTGCCGATGACATGCTATTATTCGTTTCTGACCCATCGACCTCCATCCCGGAGATCCTTGGATTGATACAAGCATTCGGAACTAGGGCGGGATATAGAATTAATGTGGCCAAGTCAGAGCTTCTACCCCTGGGCCCTTCTGCTCATAACATTTCCAAACTCCTCCCATCTCTTTCCTTTAAAATTTCCCACACAGAGCTTACCTACCTGGGGATTCAAATCCCAGCGAATCTCTCCAGACTGTATGAGGAGAACTACACCCCTGCCTTAACGCGTGTCACCTCGTTGCTAGATAGCTGGAAATTGCTACCTCTGTCACTGTTGGGGAGGATAGCCGTCTTGCAAAGCATAGTCTTCCCGAAATTATTTTATCTTATGCAGATGCTCCCGATCCGCCTCACGACTCAAGACATCCAATATTTACGAAAAATAATGTCAAAATTCCTGTGGAAGGGGAAAAAAGCATTTATCGCTTTGGATAAATTAATGGCCCCTAAGGCCGTAGGAGGCTTTGGAGTTCCTGACTATATGTCCTACTCTATGGCGACTCTGTTCCGATGTGCTGCTGACTGGCTGTTTGACAGGGAACTCTTCACAGACTCTGCTCTAGATGAGGCCTTATTTACTCCCTACTCCCAGGGAGCATTGCTTCTGTCTAAACCCTCCCTGATCCCAACTCACATCCTTAACAATCCTCTATTTCATGATATTTATTACAACTGGCGCACCCTACACAAGAAATTTAAATGTAACCCTGAGGTGTCGGTATGTATTCGCTATGGGGCAACCCTGCCTTTCCCCCATCTCTCATTAACTCCAATTACCGGCTCTGGAAAGAGAAGGGTCTGTCTAACTCTTCCAAAGTGTTTGACCCGGGGGGCTCTATATATCCATTCTCATCACTCCGAGAGAAATATGATTTGCCTCACAATCATTTTTTCATGTATCTCCAGACCCGACATTATTTAGACTCAATTACTCGTATGCGCAGCATACCACATGACGCGTCCCCTTCCTCTCACCCATTGTTAGTCACACTTAATATTCACGAAGCCGGACCAACACGCATTAGACAGATTTATACCATCCTGACTTCTCGCACAACAGAGGGTAGATGGGACAAACTATTTACCCAATGGTGTAAGGATATACCTGGCCTGACTAGTCACCATCAACTTAGTGATCATTATGTCTCTACCCTGAAAGCCCTGGCTTCACCTTACCTACAAGAGGTTCACCTCCGTACTTTGCAGAGAGCCTATATCTCCCCAACCCAACATGCTCGATTTAACCCCTCGGAAACGGGGGAATGCCCCAAATGTCATGTTCGAATAGCTTCCTTCTATCACATGTTTTGGGAGTGTGGTCTGATCCGACGTTTCTGGCACAAATTATTAGCCTACATTAATCAACTATTGAATATACGTGTATCAGCAATGCCCCTTTCTTGTTTATGGGCACATTTTTCGGAATGGGATTTAGGGCCTGGGAAACAGCGAATTATTCCTTTTCTCACTATCTTAGTAACAGTATCAAAAAAAATTATTTTATCCCACTGGTTATCGTCTTCTTCCCCTACATTGGTAGAAGTTCATAGTAAGTTATTACAGATCTTATATTACGACAGGAAATCGGCTCAAGTAAATATAGAGTCAGGTGTCAAAACTTTTTACAAAAAGTGGGGCCTTTACATTGACTCGCGGGATCAGACCACACAGGCCCAAATATTTAAGGTATTTGAGCGCACTGAATGGTTCCTTCACAGGAAGATATTGGAAGAGTCCATGTTATAAAACTATTTTCCCTACCTTAGGATAAGCCCTAGAGTTGACATTTAGTACTCTCCGTCCTGATATTGAAGTATCAATTGCTACCATACATTGGCTTTATGGATAAAAAGCATCCTGACCCTTCTTCCCTACTTACCCTTATGTGTTTCCCTGTCCTCTCCCCCCCCCTCCCTACTTTCTCTCTACTATTCTTCTATCTCCCCCTTTTCTTATGGACTTGTGTTTAATATAATGTTTCTAATGTTCTTCTTCAAGGAAGGACTTCCTGAGGTTTGATTCTTGGAGTACTATTTGACTCCAGTGCATTGTGTTCTTATTGATGAATCACATCTACTTCGCAACTCTGACGATATTATAGATTTGACTCCTGACATTGATTGATGTACACACCTATGTTGTTTTTGTGCTTTATTCATCAAATAATTGCTATCTGTTTCTGTCTTACATTGTACTCTATGAAAATCATAATAAACAGATTTAAAAAAAAAAAAAGAATGCAATGCAATCAAGGTTTAAGACAAGTAGGAGTTATATCTTATCTTAATCAGAGGCCAGTAAGGAAAGTCCAACGCATTTAATCTCTAAGACTTCATCAAGGGGTCTCTTATAATAGTGTATAACCTTAGACAGGTGAATATTACATTGTTACTTGCTGTAATAATTATACTGTCCGTGTTGCAGAATACTTGGTCAATAATTTAAAAAATGATTGTTTTACCTCATTATTTCTCAAGCTCTAGATCAAAGGGTTTAACGCAGGTGTCACAACACCATAAATAAGAGAAATACACTTAAGGTTGGATGAATAACGCCTGGCTTGTCCCATATACATGGCCACCAGTGTCCCATAAAACATAAACACCACGGTCAGGTGAGAAGCACATGTAGAAAAAGCTTTACACCCTCCACCTGCTGAGTGGATTTTTAAAATAGATATAATGATACAGATGTAGGACACCACAATGCAAACAAATGGAGATAATATTGTAAATAAACTTACCACAAATATAGTTATTTTATAAAAGCTGAGATCTCCACACGCCAGCTGTTAGAAGTGCCAAAACCTCACAGACAAAGTGGTCCAATGTGTTTTCTTTGCAGAACACAAGCGGCTTTAAGGTAGGAATAGATGTTAATACAAAACTCCCTGACCACATAATAACTGTAATACTTTTACATGTCCTCCAATTCATACTTATGGTATAATGTAAAGGGAAGCATATGGCTATATAACGGTCATATGCCATCACTGCCAGTAGAATACCCTCAGTACCTCCTAGAAATAGACCAGTCTTCATCTGTGCCAGACACCCAATGATGGAAATGACCCTTCTCTTAGAGAAAATATCTAGTAACATCTTTGGAAGAGAGATTGAAGAGAAAAACAAATCCAGGAAGGATAAATTGCAAAGAAAATAGTACATACGGGTGTGCAAACAGTAATATCCTAGTCTGCAAGTCCTGGGGAAATCCAATCAGAATGAATTCATCTAACAAAGTGAAATTTCCAAGGTCCATGTCATAATTTACATGTGGAGTCCAGATACTTGAAAGAGTAGTAGAACAACATAGTCTGTCTCGTTAAAATAAAATATTAGAAAATTGAATGTATTTATTAAAGTGCTCTTATCATTAAATAAAATATAAGGAATGTTCTCTGTATGTTTTCCATCATTCATGTTGTGTACCAGTTTGACATAAAAATAACTATTTGTTGATGCAATGATACAACCCAAGTGGTTGGTTTTCCTGGAAGCCACAATGACCTGTACACCACAATTTAGGTTAATAGTGTACAAATACAATTACTGTATATAATAGAGAATTTATTGTCTGCCCACCAGAAGATAGCTTTCATTCAGGACTATTTAAGACCATGTAATATGAGATTGCTTTACCAGTATGTCATATTTCCCATATTATATACCATATATCATAGTAAATCCCTAATAATTCCACTAATGATTCATATTGTTATTACTAAAACATCAAAATAAACATCATACCATCTGGCAACTAACTAGACATATGTCCCTACTAACTAAGACTACAAAACCATAAGGAGCATGTCACCCATTATAGCTCATGTCTATCCAGTAGCAGGTTTTCTCTCACAGAGACTGTGCAGTCCCTTTTCCCCAGGTAGTGAGAGACCTAAAGATCAGGCTAACAGACTTTTAACATCTTCATTCAGGTGTAATCACTAATTACCCTGCCTAAGGATAAGAAGCCCTAAGATCTGGACTGGGCTTTTTGGATGGAGCCCACCCTCCTTTCTCACATATATACCCAAGGACCCTTTAAATGGCCCGTACTAAAACCCAAAAAGCTCTCAGCAGAATCAACACAACATTCCTGGGTAAATATACCTGCCTTGTAATACTATTCCAGTGTTATTGTCACAATATTTACATACAATATTCTAGCCACTAAGAAAATAACCATACAATTTTTGCTCATCAGACAGAACTCAGGGTCTTTTACATTAGTTTAATTAGCATGAGTTCTTATAGATTTATATGAACTTTGGCACTGTTGACAAGGCCATGCACTGTATACAAATGTAACCAGGCTCATTCGACTCGTGATATGTGCACACGTTCTCACACATTACGGGTATGACAGTATGTTGGGCTGCGAATATTAGCACCCATGATTACACTATGCAATATAAACACATATAGACGCAGGTGTGAATAGCCGCAGCTCAGATGAGCATGACTACATTGGTAAATACAGGATGAATAGATAGATAGATAGATAGATAGATAGATAGATAGATAGATAGATAGATAGACAGACAGATGGATGATATTGGTCAGACTGCTTATTTAATGACACATTCTTCATACTTTTAGACCAGAGGGACCCAATGTCTGAAGAGTCTCATGCCCCCTGCCTCCCCCCCAAAAAAAGTCTTAATCTGGATCTACTTTCCTGCTTCTGAGTCTCGCACAGCACCGTAATCCTCCCTAAAGCAGCATAGAATACCCCTGTACGTGAAATGCTTACCACACCAGTGTAAAAATAGGAGATGTATTTAAAATTAATTTAATGTGTGCCTTAATAAATGCAGGTACTCCCAGAAAGTAATAATAAGTAATCAGGCTACACAATTACACAAATACAAATTATTTGAGGCACTGACTAACTAACAAATAAATTGTGATGCTAAAAACATGAAGAACAGATTTATGTGTATATTTATGAAAGGGTGATAATCCTTAACTTTGGCAAAGAAAAAAAAAGTTTGTATTGCTCCAGTAGGTAGTGGTTTCCTAGCGATGCATGTGGCCGTTACTATCACTATTTTTTACGGGTTGCAGTCGTTAGGTCAACGTGCAACAGGTCGGCATGCATTGGGTCGACCACTAAATATCGACATACACTAGGTCGACAGGGTGTATAGGTCTACAGGTTCATTAGGTCAACATGTGCAAGGTCAACAGGTCAAAAGGTCGACATGAGTTTTTCACGATTTTTTTCATTTTTTTACCTTTTTCATACTTTACGATCCACGTGGACTTCTAATAGGAACGGTAATCTGTGCCAAGCGCAGCGGTAGTGGAGCGAGGCACCTTGCCCCAAGCATGGCGAGCAAAGCAAGCCATGCGAGGGGACGCGGTGCACTAATTGGGGTTCCCCGTCACTGTACGAAGAAAACGACACCAAAAACAGTAAAAAGACCATGTCGACCTTTTGACCTGTCGACCTTGCACATGTCGACCTAACTACCCTGTCGAACTAGACACCCTGTCGACCTAGTGCATGTCGAGCTTTAGTAGTCGACCCAATGCATGTCGACCTAATGTGTGTCGACCCAACGACCCATACCCAAGACAAAATCCAGGACCTGGACAAGCCGGTGATTCAGTAAGCCCATCTTTACCACTGCCAGGATACCGGGGAGCTAAGCATTGCTGATTTACCCCAACAAAGTGTTCATGTTAGATTGGACATAAAAAGATCTCTTTATTGTTGCAGTGCATGGCGATAGATGTTGTATTATTATGTGGCTGTGTTGATAAATAGACCCTTGGGGAGACCCGTTTTCCTTTTTATATGATGGCAAACAACAAAGAAATAAGTGTGAGAAGACAATTGTGTAGGGTTAAGCACAATGATATAAAATCACAGCTGCCCAATCAATGGGGTGTGGTATGGAAGGTCGTCAGTAACTAGGTCGACAGGTCCTCTAGGTCGACATAATGTTTTTTTTGAGTGTCATTCTCTCCGTACAGTCACCGGGAACCCCAATAAGTGCACCGTGTCCCCTCGCATAGCTCACATAGCTCGCCATGCTTTGGACAAGGTGTCTCGCTCTGCCACCCCTGCGCTCGGCACAGGTTGCCGTTCCCAATCGCAGTCCACGTGGATCGTTAAGTATGAAAAAGTTCAAAAAGGAAAAATATTGTGAAAAACTCATTTCAACCTTTTGACCTATCGACCTAAGACATTTTCACTTATGAGACCCTGTCGACCTAGAGTCCCTGTCAACCTAGTTACTGTCGACCAATAGTGGTTGACCTAGTTACTGTCGACCTAGAGACCGGATCCCAATCAGTGTACCGCAGGTGCATGAAAGGAGGGGGGTTATTCTAAACAAGTAACAGAAGACAGGTATCCCCCAGCACACCAAATAACATCGGCAATAGAATGAAACATTATTACTGTTGGTCTACAGTAACTAGGTCGACAGGGTCTCTAGGTTGACAGGGTCTCTAGGTCGACATAATGGGGGGTTTTTGTGCCATTTTCTCTGTACAGTGACCGGGAACCCCAATTAGTGCACCGTGTCCCCTCGCATGGCTCGCTTCGCTCGCCATGCTTTGGGCAAGGTGTCTCGCTCTGCCACCACTGCGCTCGGCACAGGTTGCCGTTCCCAAACCCAGTCTACGTGGATCGTTAAGTATGAAAAAGTTCAAAAAAAGGAAAAATATTGTGAAAAACTCATTTCGACCTTTTGACCTGTCGACCTAGGACATTTTGACTTATGAGACCCTGTCGACCTAGAGACCCTGTCAACCTAGTTACTGTCGACCAATAGTGGTCGACCTAGTTACTGTCGACCTAGAAACCGTATCCCAATCAATGTACTGTTAGGTGCATGAAAGGAGGGGGGTTATTCTAAACAAGTAACAGAAGACAGGAATCCCCCAGCACACCAAATAACATCAGCAATAGAATGAAGCATTATATGGTAATAGAAAATTCTGAGATCTTAGTTGCATATATTTTCAATGCTTCTCTGATACTGGTGGTCCCTAACGTTGCCTGATAACAGCACCCACTCTGAGCCAGATAATTGCCTATTGTAAGGCCACATAATAAAAGCACATAAAAAAAATCTAAATTGAGAACCAACTCACCTGGAGTCACCACTAGGTCCTCCAAATGGCACTACAGGAACCAGCATGCCCTCCTAAATGTTGGTCCCATCTATGTCTCTCAGCAATATAGAATGGTAGCTGCTCAATCAATGTAGTAATATTCTTCAGGTGTGTGAAAGTCAGGCGTTAATCTAAACAAAAAAACAGAAAACCTGGTTTTGCCTTGTGAAAGATTGCCGCTTTAAAAATATGGTCATTCTCGCTCAAAGTCCGGCACCTTCGGCAACTCCAAACCTATAATATTTACCCCACAGACTTGTATAAGCATCACAGTGATCATATGAAAACAAAGAAACACCAAACAAGCTTACCTAACAAATCCCACTAAGAAAATGGTTTGAGAAAGATATTTACAATATATTAAACAGCAATACTGTATGTCTGATTTGCAAAGCATATCAGTGAGTGTATGTAAAAATAAGAGACACCAACAGAATTGTCTGACAAATCCCAGGAATGAAATAGATTCACTACAAAGCATTGGTTTCTAAAACAACTACGCTTCTGATGGTTTGTGTGCCCAAAATATAAAAGGGCACTAATTTTACTGCAAAACAGGGGACAGATGTAATGATGTATGAGTTGGCAGGAGATGCGGGTTCCCATCTGCACTCTAACTTTTTTTTAAAAGCGGCAATCTTTTTAAGGGATGGTTTTAAAATGATTGCCGCTTTAAAAAAAAAGTCCAAGTTCGCCCGGGAACACACAACTACTGTCAACTGGGAAGTCATTACATTCAGCCCCATGTCTGTTCTTATTAGGTAGAAATCTGAATATATACTTTATAAAGCAGCATTTGTGATATAGGCCCTCATTCCGAGTTGTTTGCTCGCTAGCTGCTTTTAGCAGCCGTGCAAACCCTAAGCCGCCGCTCTCTGGGAGTGTATCTTAGCTTAGCAGAAGTGCAAATGAAAGGATCGCAGCGCGGCTACAAAAAAAGATTGTGTCGTTTCTGAGCAGCTCCAGACCTACTTCTAGCTTGCGATCACTTCAAACTATTTAGTTCCTGTTTTGACGTCACGAACACGCCCTGCGTTCGGCCAGCCACGCCTGCGTTTCCCCAGGCACGCCTGCGTTTGTATCTGACACGCCTGCATTTTTACACACACTCCCCGAAAGCGGTCAGTTACCTCCCAGAAACACCCACTTCCTGTCAATCACTCTGCGGCCAGCAGTGCGATTGAAAAGCGTCACTAGACCTTGTGTGCAACTGCATCAGCTGTTGTGAAAGTACGTCGCGCAGGCGCATTGCGCCGCATATGCATGCGCAGAAGTGCCGCTTTTTTACCTAATCGCTGCGCTGCGACCGAAAACAGCTAGCGATCAACTCGGAATGACCCCCATAGAGAGGTATAGAAGTGACAGAAATAAATGGGCATTAAATAAAATATTAAGATACCATACACCAAGGTGTGCAATGTCTATATTATAAAATTGTCCTTGTGCCCTCAAATTCACAATTATGTTTTACAACATATTTAAAGGAAGTGCAGAGAAATGTTTTTTTTGGAGGGGGGCGTTGTGAGTGGGTTGCTTCTTACAATTAAACATTAAAGTTTTGATGCTGCTGCTCACATGAAACGATACCATTCAACTTTTACCACTTGGATTTATAAATCAAGAAAATTTTAATTATTATTATTTTTATTTTAAATTACAATTTGCTGTGTATTTTATATCTGTAACTACAGTAATTTTAGCCAGCCAGATCCCTGCAGCCTTAGGCCTATATTGTTACATTTAGGAAAATCAACCGTAAATGACTATAACAAATGTAATGATGTAAATATTAATCCAGACTGTCAACAAAAATTTGGAGATTCTTACTGGGCGCAATACAAAGCAGCCAAACAATAGATCTAAGTGATACACCAATCACTTCACACAATGCAAACAATAGAAATTTGATCAAACAGAAATAGCGCTATGTATATAAAAATATCTACTCCCCTGTTCGAATGAGTTTCTTGTTATCTTCACAGGTGAGGATTCAATTAGCATGAAAAGGAAAAGACAAAATACAAAAAAATAGTGTGATACTGTTAACAATATTGTACAATATTTCAACACTTATTGATGAATCCCTGGGGTTTTGTCACCACCACTCTTATATATATATATGTATTATCGGGGTTACCCCCTATGTGAAGCATTCACACTTGAGTGTTGATAAAATGAACTAGAGATATTATAGTCCTATGATGATATTCCACAATATTCTGGAGTTTCTTTGACACCTTTCTGGAGTTATCCCACCACCTGTGTAGAACTGTTCTTGGGGTTACCCCCTTATACAGAGCACTCACAAGAAGGGGTTATATTACAAGCCTTTCATAGTATTTCTCTCTTTAATCGAATCCACCATACAGGACAAATGTGTCGGAATTTCCCCCTCTACATCCAACTCACTGTGGTTCTCTTGGCTTGTTTGCATATAGTATACACCTCAGGCGTCTTCCTCATTAATTTCACATCCGCTTCATTATTTATGGAGAGCAATCACCACCAGGTAGTATAAAAACAACAAGTTTTATTCCACAGAATTGGAAATATTCTCCAAAGCACACAAGATATTCAATAAAAACACATAAAAATTAACATAAAAAGGTGACCATTTCTTGTCCAGTTTAGGGGAGACTTAATTCCCTAGATGTTATATGGATCCCAAAATTGGGGAAAAAAGTCTCACCGCTTTTCCAGACAGGTACACCATGGAAAGAAGAAGTCCCACCGACGCGTTTCGATCCTATGGAGGATCTTTTTCAAGGTATGAGGGACTTCTGTACAATCACAGATATTTATACCACTACTACACTCTTTCCACCAATGGCCTGTTAGATTTAACCAAGAACCAGCATTTTTCCAATTTCCCTATGGCTAATACAATAATCTCCTATTCTAATACATGTTCAGGGTTACCCCACTCCCCGCCCTCATATGGGCGTTGTTTTCACAAATTCCCGCCGAAAAGGGGGGACCATCCCCTTTGCCAATCATCTTTAATTGACCTCCGCTACCGGAAGTGCCCGGACGCAAATGTCCGGCCACTTCCGCCAACCAGTTTCCTCACATTGGCTGTATCACGGTGCCAGCCGGAACCGGAAGTGTCCCCACATCCGGTCGCGTCACCTCCCGTATATTCTGTGTAATGCAGCTCAAATTTAGCTGTGAAGTTCTCCCTTTATCTTTCCGGAAGTGACGTCACCGGATGTAGCGAGACGGCCATTTTCCCGAGGTCCCTCCTGATATGACATGTTTATAACTCTATTTTCAAGTGTCCGTTTCTTCCATTATCAGTCGGTTCCTCTTCTCATATTCTTTCTCTTAATGTTCTATAGCCACAATAGTCCTTTTTAAATCCAATTTTATATGCTGAAAAAAATTAAAATATACAAAGACAAAAGATGTTGAATCGATATAAATAAATTCCACACTTATCACAAAAAAAACATTTTACTTCAAAATCACTGTTTAATCCACCAGGGATTAAAGTCCCATATTGAAAAATAATTTTCATTTCACTCTTGGCAATTAAACTCGTGATATTACAGTGTCTTTTGTCCTTCCTAATTTGTTTCAGACCAAAGAAGTTTTTTATATGACCTGTATCACAATTATGGCTTTGTTTAAAATGCGAGGAAAGGGAGTGAGTTTCCAACCCCCTCCTGATGTTACGGAGGTGCTCCCCTATTCTTACCTTCAGGGGTCTAGTTGTTCTCCCTATATAGAATTTATTACATGTGCACTCGACCGCATATATAATATCCTTACTAGTGCACGTGATAAATTCCTTTATCTTATGTGTGTTATCGTTAATTATAACCTCTCCACATTTTTTTGTTGTGTTCCCTCTGATGTTTTTACACCCTATACAGGTGCCACACCTGTAAAATCCAATCGATGTAATTTGTCCTATTTTTCTATTTTGATTCAGGTGTGCACTCTGTACCAAATGGTCTTTCAAGTTGGAGGCCTTTCTGTAAACATAGCTTGGTTTATTGGGAATTATAGAACCTATTATCAGATCCTTCAATAACAATGGCCAATGTTTTTTAAGAACATTTTCAATTTCTCTGTGTTGGGTGTTGAAGTCTGTTATAAACGCCCAAGCATATCTATCGTCTTTTTCCTTACTTTTTCCTGTGGTGTTTAACAAATCTTTTCTATTTATTTTCCTTGTGGTTTCCATACCACTCTCTATTTTATCTGAGTTATATCCGCATGATTTGAAAATGGATCTCATATCTGCGGCCTGTTCCTCAAATACATTCATTTCTGAACAATTGCATCTTTTTTTTTTTTTTTTTGCAAAACTGAATTTTATTAAGTTTTTTGAGTGTAAATGTAACAGTACGATCGACAATCGAGAATACAAGAGCATTGAGATAAGAACAACTAAACAGCACATTGTCTCAGGTTGTTGGATCTCTCCGATAAGTGGTGTTATGTAGTTGTATACATCTGTAAGTGTGATCCAAACAATTTAAGGCAAATAGTTAAGAAATAACATCGAAACTTAGGGAGTGAGTTTGGGTAAGGGGTTTAAAAGGGAAGGGGAAGAGAAGAGCGGGATGGGAGGGGGGGGGAGGGGGGGGGGGTAGAGAGAGAGCACTAACAATTGGTTTATACATATTTGGGTAAGGTGTCTACCAGGCGTGGACCCGGGATGTTGTGTATGGGGGAGTTGTTACAATATTCATCATTGATGTTCATAGGGTGAAGGTCAACATATAGAGTTAGAGATATGTATAGAGAGTGTGAATATAAAGAAAAAGAAGATATGGGGGTAGGGATGGCATGGAAGATAGAGAGGCATTATACCAGGCATATGACCAAGAAGGAGGAAGAGGGTAAAGTTGTTATTCAGAGAAGAGGTATAGTACATTCCCATAATTACATTATCTAGACGTTCCTTTAGACATCTTCCACAGGGGATTTTCAAAAGCCGAGGTTATCTGTGCTTGGGTGTCCGGGTCAAGTGTGGACAAATAAGGACTCCATTTTTTGTGGAACCCCGCAAGGCTGGTATATCCCGTGAGAATAGTAGTTTTGCGGTCAAAATATATATATTTCAGCATAACTTTTAAAACTTCGGATAGAGAGGGGATGGATCGAACAACCCAGCGCTTCAGGATCATTTTTTTTGCGATCGTAAATAGCATGGTAAACATAGGATATAGTGGCTTAACCCCAGGTATAGAGTTCCACGTGGAAAAATTCATGCAGAGGCATGCCCTCGGGTCAGGCCGTAAAAGGGTGTGGAATTTGGTATTAATGAATCCTAATACTTTGTTCCAGAAGCGCTGAATCCTAGTACAACTCCAGAGACAGTGGTAGAATGTGGCTTTAGCCCCTTTGCATTTAGGGCATTTATTAGAGTTGGAGGGGTTGTCGGCATCCTGGTTGTGGGGTGGTAAGTATGCCCTATGTATGGTTTTAAGATGTACCTCCTGGAGGTATGCAGAATTCAATATGGATAAGGTGCGCTGGTGGTGGCCTAACAACTGTTCGTAGGAGGTGATGTCTGAGACCTCTGATTGCCATGTAGCAACTAGTTTTGGGAGGTATGTTGTGGAGGGAATGTTCACTAGGTGAGTATATAGCTGTTTAATTTTGTAGGGTTTGGACTCCCATTGCTTCATAATTTTTGCTAGTGGGGATGGGTGGGTTGTATGAGAGGGATTAAGATTAAGTGATGCAAGGTAGTGTCTCATTTGAAGATACATGAAGAAGTGGGAGGAGGGTAGAGAATATCTGTCTCTCAGCGTTTCAAATTGCGTAATGTGTCCACCTGGATCGAAAACCTGTGAAGCGGAGCACAGCCCCCTCTCCCGCCACTGGAGGAATAGAGTGTTGTGAAGAGAAGGAGGGAAGGATGGGTTTCCCCAGAGAGGTATATATGTGGAAGTAGTATGGTCTAGTTTTAATTTCTTATGAATTTTCACCCAGCTGAAATAGGTGTCTCTGAATAGGGGGTGTTCCAAAATGGAGGGTGGGATCAGGGCCTTTTTTGTGTGTAGAAGAGCACCAGGAGAGAATGGACTAAAGGCATTAGTGTCTAAGGCAAGGTCTGTATAGGTGCTCTTACCCAGTAGCCAGTCTGTGGCATATCGAAGGAAAATTGTAAGGGAATATGATAGAAAATCTGGGACTCCAAACCCTCCCTCTGTCCTGTCCATCACCAGCTTCACAAAAGCTATCTTAGGCTTTTTTCCTTGCCAGATAAAACGGGTCATAGCTCTGCGTAGCTTGATGCTGTCCAGGTCTCTGAGGCCAATTGGAAGAGATTGCATGATATAAAAGATTTTTGGGAAGATTACAGATTTAAGAACTGCAATCCGACCTAACATAGATAGGGGAAGAGTAGCCCAGCCCTCTAGTTTGGTGAGGACAGCAGAGATAACCGTAGAAAAATTTAGCTCATAGGTGCGTGCATTGTCTCGTGGGATGTTTATTCCCAGATATTTAAAATGTGACTGAGTGATCGTGAAGGTAGTGGTTTGCGTGAGTGTGGTGAGCAAGGAGGGGGCAATATTTAAAGGAAGTAGTTCTGATTTTTCAACATTAATCTTATAACCCGCTGTTGCACCAAAATCTGAGATCAGGCGTAGAATTTCAGGAATAGACGAAAGTGGGTTAGATATAAATAAGAGCATGTCATCTGCAAATAGGGCGACCTTAAGTTCAGTTGTACCAACAAATATACCAGTGTAAGAGGTAGAGAGTCTGAGGGCGATGGCTAAGGGTTCTAAAGCAATGGCGAATAGGAGAGGGGATAGGGGGCAGCCCTGTCTTGTACCTTTTCCAATAGAGAAGGGGTTGGAGAGGAAGCCGTTGCAAGATATTTGGGTGGCTGGGGATGAATAAAGAGTACTGATAGCTTGGATAAAGGGATCCGGGTAGCCAAATCGGCGTAGGGTAGTATAAAGGTGTGGCCATTCGACTAGGTCGAAGGCTTTTTCCGCGTCTAGGGATAGGATGGCGGAGTCCATGTGGGATGAGTCGGGTTGGCAGGAGTGCAATGCTGCTATCACCTTTCTCACATTGACCACTGAATGTCTGCCGACTATGAAGCCGGTCTGATCCGGATGGATGGTGTGGGGGAGCGTGAGTTTTAGACGGTCAGCTAAAATTTTTGCAAATAGCTTGTAATCCAGGTTTAGCAAGGATATTGGGCGATAAGAGCCAGGGAGCGACAGGTCCCTTCCAGGTTTGGGGAGTAATTTAAGGATGGCTGAATTGAAATGTGGGGGGGGGGGGGTCTTCCCTAGCAACAAGGAATTGAAAACCTCAACTAGGATATAATCAAATTTGTGTTGGAGGAGTTTATAAAATTCCCCAGTATAGCCATCCGGGCCTGGGGCCTTATGAGGTTTCAATTGCCCAATTGCCAGGCGGACTTCAGTTAGAGTAATTGGGGATAGAAGTTGAGAAGCCATTTCTTTCGAGAGGGCAGGGTAAGGGAGAGCCTCCCAAAAGGCGGGGGAGGGCTGGTGTGTCTCTGAAGGGGTTGGAGGGTGGGTGGGCTCCGGAGGGTGAGAGGGGGTGCTGGGCTGGGGTATTGTTGTTTGTGAAGACGCGTTTGGTCCATTGGACGTATAGAGCTGTGAGTAGAAGGTATGCATTATCTGAGCTATCTGTTTGTTCGTGGAGGTCAGGGTTCCTTGTGTAGTGCGAAGGGGGTGGACGATCGCTGGGGAATAAGAGCCCTTTAGTAAATTGGAGAGTAACCGTCCAGTTTTGTTGCCAAACTTGTGGAATTTGTGATGGACTGAGAACAGATACCTGTCACCCATTTCCGATAGGAATTCATCAAAATGAGTTTTGGATGTCAGGTATGCCTGTTTTGTGGTTGGAGAGGGGGATGATTTATATATCTGAAAAGATTGGGATAAGGCGTCTTGAAGTGTTAAGTATTGAGCCGAGTATTTCTTGTTGGAAGCTGCGGTAAAAGAAAAAATTGCACCTCTGAGTACTGCTTTTGCCGACATCCAGAACAAAAATGGATCGGAATTAATGTGTTCAGAGTTGTTGGTACAATAGTCTTCCCAAGTAGCTTCCAAGAAGGACTTGAAAGTTAGAGATTTGCAGAACCTGGAGGGGAATTTCCACAGTTTAGTGGTGTCCCTGTCATCAGGGAAATGGGCAGTAAAGGTAACCAGGGCATGATCAGAGAGGGAGATGGGGGCAATGGTGCATTGAGTGACTTGAGGAAAGAGAGTATGGGAGATAAAGAAGTAGTCAATGCGGGAGAGAGAGCCGTGCGCCGCTGAGAGACAGGTGTATTCCCTCTCCGTTGGATTTAGGGCTCGCCAGAGGTCTATAACCTGTAGAGTAGATGAAAAAAAGGGGATGCCTATTTTGGGGAGTGTGGAATGAGGGATCTTACGTGTTGAGGATTTGTCTAGGAGTGGAGAAGAGATCAAATTAAAATCCCCTCCGATGATGAGGTTATCTCCCATGTAAGGAGTTAGGAGGGCAATTAGTTGTCGGAGGTAAGACTTGGAGCAAGGGGGGGGGGCGTATATGTTAGCCAGAATAAATTATTTGCCCAACAAGTCTACAGAGACTACTACGAATCTACCTGAGTCGTCTGCAGTGGTATTGTGTACTTCGAATGGCAGAGATCGGCGCACCAGAATAGCTACACCACGGGCTCTGGAGTTGTAGGAGGAGTATGCCAATACAGACCAGCCCAGCATTCCCAGTTTTAAGGTTTCAGACGGGGTCAGGTGGGTTTCCTGCAGGAATGCCACATCAACGCCACTTTTTTGTAAATAAATCAGGAGTTTTCTCCTTTTCGCTGGGGAGTTTATACCTCCAACATTCCATGTAGCGTAGCGGAGATCAGGCATCCCTCCTGGAAACTGGGAGAAAAAGGAAGAATGGTTTAAAACATAGAAGGTCAAGGGTAACAGCCTTCAGCATGAGCATATTATGTGTTATTGCAACATCCAACCATTTCACAGAGCGTAGAGTAGTGCTTAAGAGAAAAGGGGGGTAGAAGGTGTCAGCAAGAATGAGGGGAGAGATAAAGGGAAAAAGGGGATGAACATACATGAGAGGGGGCAACCAGATGTTAGAGTCTGGTGCCGCACTTCCGTAATAGCTGAGTAATAACAGTGTGATAAACAAGAAACACATCCGGCGGGGAGGGGTAGGTCCGTCCCTGCTCCCCAGTGTGCAACTAAAAATGAGGGTGACCAGGAGGTCTCCGCAGTACACTATATGGCTTATAGACAAACATATCATAAAACTTAAAACTTAATCTGCAAATGCATTAAACAGACTGGTAAAGTATAAGCTAATGTAGATGCTCTTCATTTGTAAGGCCATATCGTGGTATAAAGAGGTTAAGGCCATGAAATGTCATTCTGTGGAATCTGTGATGTCGGCATCTTTCGCTTGGGACAGCTCCTGGAGATATGCCATTGCATCCGGGGGGTTGGAGAAGTCCTTGAACGAGGTCCCATCATAGATGCGGAGCCTAGCAGGATACAGGAAGCCGAATTTGCGTCCTTCTGCCACCAGTCTAGAGCATACAGGGGAAAAACCTTTTCTGGCGCGCGACAGCTCTGCAGAATAATCCTGGAATATATGCAGTTTATGTCCCTCCCACGACAGGGTTTTGGCCTTGCGAGAGGCCGACCAGATCTCCATCTTATGTAAATAGTTTAGGCAGCGGAACAGAGTAATGCGGGGTCTCGGTCTGTTAGGGGTCGGTGTCGGACCCACCCTGTGTACCCTCTCTATAACCATGTCCTGGCAAACTGACTCTATGCCTAGGAGCGAGGGGAGGGTGTTGCGGACAAAGTGGGCCAATGTCGGTCCCTTGACAGATTCGGGCAGACCGACCAGCCTAATGTTATTACGACGCGATCTGTTCTCAATGTCGTCAATCTTGTTCCATAGCTGGTAATTATCATTAGTGAGGCGTTTTACTGTATGCTGCAAGCCCTCAACGTCATGGGAGACTACATTGATTTGCTGTTCTGTTTTAGAGACTCTGTGTTTGAGGTGTTGAAGTAGGCTGGTGATGTCAGCTACAGCCTTGGAGAGAAGGGGTGTCATGGTGGCTGTTATGGCTGCCACTACATCTGTGTAAGTCACAGGGGTTTCATTGCCGGCACTTACTTGGCCCCCAGAAGCTGGTCCCTTGGCTGCAGTCTTTTTGTGGAGGGGGGGAGCGCTATCAACAGCGGATTCCGCCGTCATCGTCCCTGCAGCCCGCCGCTTCTCCTGGCGTGGAGGCTGCGGCTGCTGCTGTGGGTCCGGCTGAGGGTGCGCCGTCATCGGGGCCAGGAACTTGTCCATTTGCTGCAGGACAGGTAGCTGGGGCACTGCGGGAGACTCCGGGGTCAAAACGAGGCTTTAAAAGCCGTGAAAAAGATGTTTGTAGGGGAGCGGTGAACGGAGCTCAAAACGGAGCTCAGTACTCCATGAGGCCGGAACCGGAAGTCCAACAATTGCATCTTAAACGCTTAAACTGCCCACCAGGGATCGACTCCAGCCAATTGACGTGATGGCAGCTTCCGGACGTAATATAAGCAAGGGAATCTGTGTTCTTTCTATAGTTTCTAGTATGTATCTTATTTTCTTTAATGTATACAGTTATATCTAGATAGTTTATTTCTATCTGGCTCTTCTCAAAAGACAGATTAATGTTCTTATTATTTCCATTGAGATATTAACAGAATAATTCCAAATTTGTCACATCCCCCTTCCAGACGAAAAAAATATTGTCGATATACCGTGACCAGGACACCAGGTTTGCTCCGAATGGGTTGTTGTTCCAAATACTCTCCTCCTCCCAACAACCCATAAATATGTTGGCATAACTCAGAGCAAACCTGGTGCCCTCTCTTCTGTACGAAGAAGTCATCTCTAAAGAGAAAACAGTTATGATGGAGTATGAACTCAATACTCCTTAAGAGTAATTCTTGTAAATTTGCGCTATATTCTGTGTTCCTTACATAACCAGAAACTGCTTCTATTCCCTGCATATGATCAATGATCATATACAGGGAACTGACATCTGCGCTTACTAACCAAAAATCCTCTTCCCACGTGATGCCCTCCAATACATTCAGAAAGGCTATTGTGTCTTTTAGATGTGATCTGTTTTTTAAAACAAGGGGCTGCAAATAATAATCAATAAATTGTGACAAGTTTGCTGTCATGGATTCAATTCCCGAGACTATTGGGCGTCCCGGGGGATTAGTCAAAGATTTATGAATTTTAGGGAGTACGTACAGGACTGGTGTTACTGGTTCCTCTGTGATAATGAATTTTCTTTCTATATCACTTATGGTTCCATTTTTTTCATAAATATCGATAAGTACCTTCAGTTCAGCTAAAAAGGTGTCTGTGGGGTCATTCCTCAATTTCCTGTATGTACCCCTATCATCAAGTTGTCTGAAAACCTCTTTTTCGTAGTCAGTAATGTTCTGTAAATATCTGAATGGAAATAATAAGAACATTAATCTGTCTTTTGAGAAGAGCCAGATAGAAATAAACTATCTAGATATAACTGTATACATTAAAGAAAATAAGATACATACTAGAAACTATAGAAAGAACACAGATTCCCTTGCTTATATTACGTCTGGAAGCTGCCATCACGTCAATTGGCTGGAGTCGATCCCTGGTGGGCAGCTTAAGCGTTTAAGACGTAATTGTTCAGAAATGAATGTATTTGAGGAACAGGCCGCAGGTATGAAATCCATTTTCAAATCATGCGGATATAACTCAGATAAAATAGAGAGTGGTATGGAAACCACAAGGAAAATAAATAGAAAAGATTTGTTAAACACCACAGGAAAAAGTAAGGAAAAAGACGATATATATGCTTTGGCGTTTATAACAGACTTCAACACCCAACACAGAGAAATTGAAAATGTTCTTAAAAAACATTGGCCATTGTTATTGAAGGATCTGATAATAGGTTCTATAATTCCCAATAAACCAAGCTATATTTACAGAAAGGCCTCCAACTTGAAAGACCATTTGGTACAGAGTGCACACCTGAATCAAAATAGAAAAATAGGACAAATTACATCGATTGGATTTTACAGGTGTGGCACCTGTATAGGGTGTAAAAACATCAGAGGGAACACAACAAAAAAATGTGGAGAGGTTATAATTAACGATAACACACATAAGATAAAGGAATTTATCACGTGCACTAGTAAGGATATTATATATGCGGTCAAGTGCACATGTAATAAATTCTATATAGGGAGAACAACTAGACCCCTGAAGGTAAGAATAGGGGAGCACCACCGTAACATCAGGAGGGGGTTGGAAACTCACTCCCTTTCCTCACATTTTAAACAAAGCCATAATTGTGATACAGGTCATATAAAAAACTTCTTTGGTCTGAAACAAATTAGGAAGGACAAAAGACACTGTAATATCACGAGTTTAATTGCCAAGAGTGAAATGAAAATTATTTTTCAATATGGGACTTTAATCCCTGGTGGATTAAACAGTGATTTTGAAGTAAAATGGTTTTTGTGATAAGTGTGGAATTTATTTATATCGATTCAACATCTTTTGTCTATGTATATTTTAATTTTTTTTCAGCATATAAAATTGGATTTAAAAAGGACTATTGTGGCTATAGAACATTAAGAGAAAGAATATGAGAAGAGGAACCGACTGATAATGGAAGAAACGGACACTTGAAAATAGAGTTATAAACATGTCATATTGGCAGGGACCTCGGGAAAATGGCCGTCTCGCTACATCCGGTGACGTCACTTCTGGAAAGATAAAGGGAGAACTTCACAGCTAAATT
Source organism: Pseudophryne corroboree (assembly GCF_028390025.1). Taxonomy (NCBI): domain Eukaryota; kingdom Metazoa; phylum Chordata; class Amphibia; order Anura; family Myobatrachidae; genus Pseudophryne; species Pseudophryne corroboree. Next base: position 37,393,778 of record NC_086447.1, on the reverse strand, counting down.
TGAGCTGCATTACACAGAATATACGGGAGGTGACGCAACCGGATGTGGGGCCACTTCCGGTTCCGGCTGGCACCATGATACAGCCAATGTGAGGAAACTGGTTGGCGGAAGTGGCCGGACATTTGCGTCCGGGCACTTCCGGTAGCGGAGGTCAATTAAAGATGATTGGCAAAGGGGATGGTCCCCCCTTTTCGGCGGGAATTTGTGAAAACAACGCCCATATGAGGGCGGGGAGTGGGATAACCCTGAACATGTATTAGAATAGGAGATTTTTGTATTAGCCATAGGGAAATTGGAAAAATGCTGGTTCTTGGTTAAACCTAACAGGCCATTGGTGGAAAGAGTGTAGTAGTGGTATAAATATCTGTGATTGTACAGAAGTCCCTCATACCTTGAAAAAGATCCTCCATAGGATCGAAACGCGTCGGTGGGACTTCTTCTTTCCATGGTGTACCTGTCTGGAAAAGCGGTGAGACTTTTTTCCCCAATTTTGGGATCCATATAACATCTAGGGAATTAAGTCTCCCCTAAACTGGACAAGAAATGGTCACCTTTTTATGTTAATTTTTTATGTGTTTTTAATGAATATCTCGTGTGCTTTGGAGAATATTTCCAATTCTGTGGAATAAAACTTGTTGTTTTTATACTACCTGGTGGTGATTGCTCTCCATAAATAATGAAGCGGATGTGAAATTAATGAGGAAGACGCCTGAGGTGTATACTATATGCAAACAAGCCAAGAGAACCACAGTGAGTTGGATGTAGAGGGGGAAATTCCGACACATTTGTCCTGTATGGTGGATTCGATTAAAGAGAGAAATACTATGAAAGGCTTGTAATATAACCCCTTCTTGTGAGTGCTCTGTATAAGGGGGTAACCCCAAGAACAGTTCTACACAGGTGGTGGGATAACTCCAGAAAGGTGTCAAAGAAACTCCAGAATATTGTGGAATATCATCATAGGACTATAATATCTCTAGTTCATTTTATCAACACTCAAGTGTGAATGCTTCACATAGGGGGTAACCCCGATAATACATATATATATATGAGTGGTGGTGACAAAACCCCAGGGATTCATCAATAAGTGTTGAAATATTGTACAATATTGTTAACAGTATCACACTATTTTTTTGTATTTTGTCTTTTCCTTTTCATGCTAATTGAATCCTCACCTGTGAAGATAACAAGAAACTCATTCGAACAGGGGAGTAGATATTTTTATATACATAGCGCTGTTTCTGTTTGATCGAATTTCTATTGTTTAAATATTAATCCAGTTTAAAAACCACAAAAACATCTCTAAATCTTCTAGTGTAACTTTACCTGTTTGTTACCATTTGTAATGAAATACAAAACCACGACTCATTACTCATATGGGATATCCAGAAAGTTCCCTATTTCCCCGTGCCTGTCCCACGTGCTGATCGCATTACATACACTGACAATAAAACAGCTTCAACCATTTTGCTAATAGTTTTTGTCATTTGGTGATTTTAAAAGTGCATAGAAATAGATATATGTAAGAGATACTATATGAGGGGCATATTATGATGAAATCATACAGTATAATGGGGTCTAAGTATAAGTATAAGTATAAGGGACTAAGCCTTTCATGGAGATAAAGTGGACGGAGATACAGTAAAGTACCAACCAATCAGCTCCTAGCTGCCATGTCACAGGCTGGGTTTGAAAAATGACAGCTAGGAGCTGACTGGCTGGTACTTTATCTCCATCTACTTTATCTCCATCCAAGGCTTAGTAAATAGAGCCCTTGGTAATCAGACATCATTCTGTGGGTAATTACACTCGCCTCTATGCTGTCACTCCTACAGTAACGCAGGTAATGTCGCACGCACTCACTGACTGGGGAGCTAACATGTGACACAGAGGTTGGTTCATAGACTGAACACAAAGGTCGGACAGCAGCTAGGACAAAAGCTATGACAGAAGACCAGTTTTACAGAAGTGTGTGTCAGTGTGTGAGAGAACATGTGTGTCTCTGCATTACGTGACATATACTGTAGGTAGATATACAGACAGTACCAGAAGCTCTTATTCCTCACTCTGTTGTAAATAGCCATACAGAGACAGTACCAGAAGCTTTTATTCCTCAGCCTGGTCTTGCTCTGATTTCTGGTAGACTTTTATAAATGATTTTAGATGGAGTAAAAAAAAAAGCCTTAAGAGACTGATTACTAGATCTGTCAGACCTACAGAACTTTTAGTCATGTACATTTGTTTAATCATCCACCAGGAAGTATTTCCCCATTGTATACAAAATGACCCCAAGGGGCAACCCTGTAACATTTCTGCACCTGTGATGGGACTTTTTTTTATAACTTAATCGGTCAAAACTTTGAAAAGTTTAAATTCAATTCAGCGTAAATAGTAAAACAACATTTTATTATTTATCTGCAACATTTAAATTTCATCCCTGAAGTTGTTAACAACATTGTATACTGTACGGTACCAATGTAAATGTCACATAGTGTTTGTATGTGCAGTCTAGGGTTATAATTGGAATTTAACTTGGCTGAAGCTTGCGACAGTGTGATGTTGCTTTTTTTTCTTCTCAATGATTCAAATTGTCAATTTCAGCGGTCCCACAATAATGACCACATGACCTGTTCTATGAAACACAACTCTATGACTATGCTACCGAGTGCCTGGTCCCAGTGTTCCTGACCTCGGCAAGTGAGGATTATGGAGATAGTTTTTGATGGTAGATGGGGAACTAGGGTTTATTTTCCAGTAACACAAAAATGAAGGCACTAACAGAACAGCCCCTACCTATAATCCTATCTGCTTATTGTTCCCTGGATTTACATTTCATTGCACCCAAGACCAACTGCTCAACTCATTGTAGTCAATGTCAGCAGAATGTCAAGTCAGTGTGAGAGGTCCACATTGCTCTGAGCCAAATCCCCATACATAAACCAAAGCATTGGTGTTCTTTATGAGAGGAACTTGACCCCAACACACAGAAGGGTCAAAGGCAAGCTACAGCAAGAAAGGGCTTGTTGGATGGAGGTTGTTGGATGGAGCCACGGTCAACAACAAAGAAGGAGGAGGAGGTGGTTGTCTTCCACCATTTACCCCTGGATCCTGATCTTTGCCTCAACTGATCTGGATCCCACCTCCTACCCTGTGCCTGATGTTTGCCAGCCCAGGTCACATAAATTGAGCATCAGTCAAACAAGAGGTGAGAATATAGTAACTGTGTCCCTGTTGCTGAGGATCATCCCTTGATTGCAGCACCCACAAGAGGGAGGAGACTGAGTGATGAGATCATGCCTCACTTCTCTGATGCCACATGACAATAATGGGCACTACCATGACATAATGTGTATAATGTGCAGTAGCGTGGCATAATGTGTATGATGGGCACTACTATAGAATAATGTGTGTAGGGGATCTACTGTGTTAATAAGTCAATAAGGGGCACTACTGTGTGGCATAAAGTGAATTGTGGACATTACAGGATGGCATAGTGTGAATAAGTGGCACTACTGTGTGGCACAACATGAATTAGGGACACTATAGTGTGGCATAACATGAATTTTGGGCATTACTGTGTGGCATAATGTGAATAGGTGGCTCTACATTGGCATAACATGAATGAGAGGCATTTCTTTTGTGAGATGTGAATAAGGGGCACAACTGTTTGACTTATTGTGAATAAGTGGCACCACGGTGTAGTGCAATGTAAATTGTTGGGCACTACTAGGTGGAGTAATGAGGGGCACTACTTTCTTGATATAAAGTGAATTGGCATCACTATTGTGTGGCATGTGAATTTTGGGCACTATGAGTGGCACAATGTGAACTGGGGCATTATATTACAGTACATATGATGTAATATTACTTACTGTATATTAATGTTATATTACTGATGTATATATTTTATTAGTGAAATTACTTGAGTGAGTTGAAATATATCTAGCCCTTCATGCCCTACTTTGATACTGCACCTAATGTCTATTTTTACAGTGATTTGCCCACATATTCTGGACACCCCCTCCTGCCCTGACACACTTGGGGGGGGGGGTATAGCACACATGTGCTTTGAGGACCATGTCAACAGGCTACACTTCAGATTTGATAGAATAATCTAATAGGCACTACACACTGGGCGATGTTACTGAAAGATATGAACGATCTTGTTCATTAATGAACGAGATACCATTCATATCTTTCAGTGTGGAGGCACCAGCGATGAACGATGCGCAGACCCGCGCTCGTTCGTCGCTGGTGCCCTGTCACTTGTGTATGCAAGCCAATATGGATGATCTCGTCCATATTTGCCTGCACTGCTATGGAGCCGAGTGATGGGGGGATGGGGGCTAAGGGGGCATGTGCCCCGGGTGCAGGATTTGAGGGGGCACTGATGAGTTACAGAGGAGCTGGGGATTTTGTTTTGTTTTTTACTGGCACTGCTGTGCTGCTCCAGTGAGACAGCAGACGGCTCCCGGGGCAGTGTCTCTGACCAACCTGTCTGCCCGCAGCTGGCACTGATGCTGTGCAGGTGAGATCCAGTACCTGGGATCTCTCCTATGCCGGCTACTGTTTTGAACTCTCTTCTTTGCCATGCAGTGCAGTAACTCGCAAGCAGTGCACCATGAAAGCTATAGAAGCGAGCTGTTGGTGTTGTGCTTTTCAGCAGGCTATGATCCCAGTTGCCTGCCTAGCACCAACCGATAACAAGCTGCCAGCTACACACCATTGAGAGGACACGCTGCCCCAGGCTTTTGCTTGTTAACAGGTGCAGTTACCGATGTTACAGAAATAAAAGGCTCACTTTGCTAGCTATCTACTTGACAGTGGAAACTAACAGTCTGGACAACCTCCAACTCTCACCGAGTTTCACTACAGCAGCTTTGTGGTGAGTTTAAAGACAGACTTAATTATCGGCACTGTGCTCCCAGTGAGCAGTATCAACCTCCGCTTTGCTTTCAAGATAAGGGGATTTGGTGTAGCATTTAAGTGGATGTAGTGTAGTGATGTAGTATACCATATAGGGAATGTAGTGTAGTAATTTATTGCAGTACAAAGGGGCATGTAGTGCACTGATGTGGTGTAGCTTATAAGGGGATGTAGTGTAGTAATGTAGCATATTAGGTATGTAGTGCAGTGTATAGGGGCATGTAGTGCACTGATGTGGTGTAGTATATAAGGGGATGTAGTGTAGTAATGTAGGATATTAGGTATGTAGTGCAGTGTATAGGGGCATGTAGTGCAGTGATGTAGTTCAGCGTGTAGGGGATTTAGTATAGTGGTGTAGTGCAGTGGATAGGGAACGAAGTGCAGAGATGAAGTGTTAGGATATAGTGCAATGTATGCCGTCACACAGGGGGGCATGTAGTGGAACACGCTGCTGGGAGGACATGTGACACATACTGTAGGGCAATTGGGGCTCATAGGGGAATATTGTCCAATAGTATCCCCTTCTAGTAATTTTTTTTATAATCTGACTATTTTAGCATGACAGGGTTTGTTTGTTTGTTTGTTTGTTTGTTTGTTTGTTTGGGGGGAGGTCGTGCCAAATTACTGCCTTGCCCCAGGTGACAAAAATCCTAGTTTCGGCCCTGCAACTGGCAATTCTAGCATAACAAAGCAAAAAAGATAATAAAGACAGTCATTCTACTTTGATGCAATAGGGTGCCCTAGGGATTTTTACCCACCCTGATACTCACCTTCGGCATCCCGGCTGTTGGTGTTTTGGCATCTCCTGAGTGGTGTCAGGATTCCGACATCAGTAACATGACTGCCGGGATTCCAACCACCGGGATGTCTAACCACCATGCCATTAACAAGAAGGTGCAAACGTGGTGCCTAGCTCTTATGCCAATATTTTGCAAGTAGTACTGATAATCAAAATAAAAATTGTTCCTTTTTAAAATTAATCCTATTTCCTTCTTAAAAATAAAAAAAATATATTATTTTCCTCCAAAAATTGCTTGACCATCATATTTAAATTTCAAAACATCCTTAGTATCCTTTAGATAAAATAAAGTTTTAGCCCACTAAAGTTTGTAACTGGGGACTATTATCAAGCTGTGGTCCATGAAGTCCATCAGATACATTACTTTATGTAATTGCCATTTAGCACGAATGTCCCAGAGAAAATGGTTAAAGCTCTCCAATCCTTCCATGCTGACAGAGTTGATAATTTCCTGGTTCAGGAGACTCATTTTTGCCATTCTACAGTACTTCTGTATCTTATCCTAGAAATAGATTCTATCCTATGGTATAATATTGCAGCTACACCCAAGTAAAATCTAAAAGGGTTGCTATTCTGTTTGCTAAACATCTGCCTTTGTGTAATCGATAGAAGAGGTTTCTGTTTAGTAAATGTCCTTTATTTAATCAAGTCTTTATAAATGGGATTATTTGGGCCCCTATCCAGTGACAGTCAGCCTTTTTTGAAAAGGTTATGGACAGGGTCGACTTGCTACATGAAGAGCTCTTGATAATTGGTGGTAATTGAATTGGGCAGTGGATCACCATCAGGACATCACATCAGGTTCCACTGTGATTCCGGGTTATACTGTACTGCTCTTTGCCTTGACAAAGCTCTAGCGAAATGTCGTATTGGTGTATGCACTAGTGTGCTTAATATGTGCTCCAGCTGTCAATAACATTATATGTGAAATACAAACCTATGTGATATGCTAATTCCATGTGTGTACCCATAATCCTGCAGGGCATTTGTGTCTTACACTCATATGCTGCAATAATAAGGCCTGAATGGGAACTCTTTAGACATTCAAGGACCCAGAATGCTCTACTGACACTCATTATCTATTTAAATATAATTAGTGATTATTTATAATAATCTCTTTTATTAATATTGAACAATTAAAGACACTGAACAATTGAGCCATATGAGTATAACTGATACTCCTTACAATAAAGGAAAAGGACCACAGGAAAAGTCTCCCTGAGTCTACAGATATAACCAGAACAGGGATCTCCCCATTAATATAGTGATGATGTGGAAACAGCAGATGTGAAGGTATGAGGAATAATCCATCCATGTCATTAAGGATGGGTATTGAAGTGGAATAGCACCATTTAGGATTAGGTAAACACAGCTATGAGGCAGGAGATTGGATAATATAAAATATTTCTTGAAATATATCTTTGTCCATTAGTAATTTGTGTCAACTTCATGAATGACATTAAAGTGAGACAATATAACAATAAACTTTTATTAGCAACACGTAAGAGGTTTATTCACAGATAAAGATTAGAAGGTGACTACAAGAATAGGTAATATACCATGTATACAGTTATCCCTCTGTGACACCTCTATTTGTGCAACACATTGGACACATCATAAATCACACCGTGCATCTTCTTTTAAACACTTTCCACTATTTGCTATCTCACTTTAACATTTTTAACCTTATTTTCACTTTTTAACGTAATTCTTAAACTATGTACTAATAAAAGTTACATTTTATAATTGAGTGCACCACTTTTGAGAAATTCCCCCCCCCTTTTTTCTTCTTTGCATTCAACTTGAAAATCTGTGTGTCCGTGGTAGCACCCCCCAACTGTAATTTGTAATTCAAAAATAATTTTTCATGTGGGGACCTAATTTCTACTGAAAGCAGCAATATGTGAAGATATCAGTGAGCCTGTGCGACCAATACATTTCTCTACCCTGCTCATGGGATGAGGCACATGTTACACACTCATCATCTTTCTAACATACACATTACTTGCACCTGCACCAGATCCACTCTCAGATAGACTACCTGTTGCCGGGCCACAGATACAAATCCATTTGGTACAGACAGCTTCTATAGATACAATGACTTGGTCTTACCACAACGCTGTGCTCCTCAAATTATTCTAAGGATATTCAAACCAACAAAGAAATAGTTGGAAGTTTAATGATTCCTTATTAAATGACCCCCAATGTAGATCCCGATTAGAAGATGCCAATGATGTTTACTTGCAGTGTAACACCACCCCTGAAACATCCAAGCTCACCATTTGGGAGGCCCATAAATGTGTTATCCATAGGAAATGAATTCAGCTAGGCCTGTATCTCAAGAGGCAGTGTATGGGGCAGATTGCGCGATAGTTACATCAGATTTGGGTCCTGTAAACCTCCCGCAAAGTCTCCTTCTCCTCCTCTGTACTGCATATGCATTGAATAAACTTCTTCTTGGTTAAGTTAAAATGTTCTTCAAGACGTGTCATAGTTGATACTTCAGATGGGACAATAAGATGGGGAAGAGTCTGGCCAGGGCTCTCCAGCCCAAGAGGGCTCTTTCCTTCATCCCCTCTATGAAGGATGGGAAGGGTTTAGTTCACCATGACCCCTGTAATAATGCAGCATGTTTTTCTCTTATTAATGACTCTATAATTTATCTGACCACGCTGATATCCCCAGTACTCTGATGAAATAACAGGCCATTAGTGCATACTGTAGCTTACTATAATCAGTTTCTAGTAATTTAACAATCTGGAATGGGATAATGTAGAGGTGCTATTCACTTGAATCAAATTGGATGAGCCCATTAAACCACACCCCACTAGGAAAAACCCTGGCCCTGATGGCTTTACAATCAGCTATTATAAGGCTTTTAAAGACAAACTTACACCTTGGCTCTAGAAACATATAACATGGTCTTAGATCAGACACCTTTCCCTCATCAATCCTTAGAAGCCCACATTACTGTTATCCTTAAGGAAGGCAAGGACAACTCCCTGTGTCCCAGCTATCAGCCAATTTTCCTGATTAAAAGTGATGTGAAAATCTTCACCAAACTTTTAGCAAATCACCAAAAACTATTATTGCCCACACTTATCCACAATGATCATGTTGTTTTTTGATGGGATGTGCGGCTCCAGACAATACAACCAAAAATGTATCCATCACATTTCCTCCTCTGATGCCTCAGAGATTCTTTTGTCTTCTGACGCTGAGGAGATGTTAGACAGTATTGATTGAAGTTTTATGGTGAGGATGCTGGGTCACTTGGGGCTGGGTCCTGCATGCTTTCAATGTATACGGTGCTCTCCCTTCAGCCAGAATTAGAGTAATGGCTTCCTTTTAAAAAAAATTGATATTGAGAATGGAACCAGACAGGGATGTCCCTCTGAATGGAGGCCTTAGCAAGATCTATTATGCTTAATCCTGATATAAAGGGGTTCATGATGGGGGACAGGGAGTATAAACTGGATCTTTGCCAATTACCTTCTTGCCACAATCACAAACCTGTTGTTCTCCCTTTCAAATCTACTATTTATTTTTACCAGATATTTACATAGCGCACACATATTCCCATAGAATATTTGGCCATTCACATCAGTCCCTCCCCAGTGGAGCTTACAATCTATATTCACCACCACATGCACACAAATTCTTGCTAGTTTTAATTTTGTTGGGAGCCAATTAACCTACCAGTATATTTCTGGTTTATGGGAGGAAACCGGAGTACCCGGAGGAAGCCAACACAAGTACATGGTCAATATACAAACTCCACACAGTTAGTGCCATGGTGGGTATCAAACCCATGACCTCAGTGCAGTGAGGCAGTAATGCTAACCATTACACCATCCATACTTCTCAGTTTAGAGGAGTTTAGGGTATTTGGTGACATATTCCACTTCAAGGTCAATTACTTCAAATTACTCTTGAATATCACAGTGCCCCATCAAATAATAGCTGGGACCTTAATCATTTATTTAAAGAAAAATTCTGCCCTCTCCTGACCAAACTACGCTTGGATCTGCAGTCATGGAGATCTAAGGCCTTCTCATAGTTTGGGAGGATAGCAATCTTAAAATTAATTTGCTTCCTAAGATTCTCTACTTCCTGCAGACTCTTCCCATCCAGATCCCAGCTCCCTCAATGTGCAAACTCTGATTAGAGAGTTTGTATGGAGGCCCAAGAGACCTGGTTTGAAGTTAGAACTGCTGTATGCTGTAAAAAGAAGTATAGAGGGGTCTGAATCTTCCAAATATTTAGGGGTACTACTACACTAGTCTGCTCAATAGAATTCTAGAATGGTCTAGGGTAGACACTATGAAACAGTGGGCCACGATTAAGAAGCAGACTCTGTTGACCCATTTGCATTGACACAAAGCTTCCTACCCTGCAGAAAATCTCACACATGACCATTGGACTCATCCTTTTATGTTGGAATTCCCTTACAAAGTCTCCCTCTATTTCCTCAATGGCCTCCTCTCTAACACAACTCACTGATGGGTATTGGATGCTTGCCCAAACTTGGGATTGGCAAAGACCCAGAGCAGAAGCATGGAGAGTAATGTGCTCATGGTATATATATGTGTCTCTAGGAGTGGTGGTCCTAAAGAGCTTAGTACAAAGCTGCTGCTGGGCGCAAGTTACATCTCTCTTGTTATTTTTTGGGTACGCAGCCACTCCTGATTGGCTGCCCATTCACGGCAGATTTCAAATGGTGGCGGTCATAGGGACTTCACCAGAGCCGCACCAAAGGCCTACTCTTCACACTGCCGCCCATAGATTCCACCTCTGCACCACTGCCACCTATGGTCTCCTCCTCCGCACATCCGCTGCCCAGAACCTTCTCCTCTGTACAACAGCTGCCCAGGGCCTTATACTCTGCACTGCCACTGCCCACAGCCTCCTCCTCACTGCTGCCAACACAGCCTCTGCACTGCCGCTGACCACAGCCCCCTCTGCATCTCTGCTGCTCAATATGTAATGTTACCCTGCTTCCTTATATCCCTCTGTCACTCTTTCTGTCCTTCTGTCACTCTCTCTGTCCCATTAGCACTCTCCCTGTCAATCTGTCACTCTCCCTGTCACTGCTGTCACTCTCTCTGTCTCTTTGTCAGTCTTCCTGTCACTGCTGTAACTGCTGTCACTCTCCCTGTCCCTCTGTTACTGCTGTCACTCTCCATGTCCCTGCTGTTACTCTCTCTGTCACTCTCCCTGTCCCTGCTGTCACTCTCCCTGTCACTGCTGTCACTCTCTCTGTCCCTCTGTCACTCTCCCTGTCCCTGCTGTCACTCTACCTGTCCCTGAATTTTGGCTCATACTGTGTGACATAATGTGAATTTTGTCTCATATTTTGTGGGATAATGTGAATTTTGGATCATACTTTGTAGTGTAATGTGAATTTTGGCTCATACTGTGTGGCGTAATGTGAATTTTGGATCATACTGTGTAACATAGTATTAATTTTGGCTCATACTGTGTGGCATAATGTGAATTTTGGCTCATACTGTGTGGAATGTTGTGAATTTTGGCTCAATCATTGTGGCATAATGTGAATTTTGGCTCATTCTTTGTGAATTTTGGCTCGGACTGTGTGGCATAATGTGAATTATGGAACATTCCATGTGGCATAATGTGTAAGGGGCACCAGTACTAGATAGTATAAGGGGTCCCACTATTGTGGTGCATAATGTGTATAAGGGGTATATGGTGTGGTACACTACACTTAAGGGCATGCCCCCTTTTGAGTGGCCACACCCTTTGGCACATGCATAATTACAATGTTTACTTTTCCATAACCCCACTTCAACATTTCCACTTCGACCACTGCGGATATGTATTGACATAGTCATTCAATAAAGGAGTAAAATACAAAGTACTTAACAAAAGTCTATAACTATAGAATACCACTTCAAGAGTTTTACAAATGAGCCAAAGAGAAGCAAAGTCTTTGTGCAAAGTCTCAAATATAGACTGGAATCTTCTCCTAAAAACGGTATCTTCCATCTAAGAATTATCAAATGATGGATACAATTACACCATGTTCTATTTGGGTTCTGAAATTAGACCATCATATCAAAATATCCAAAAGAAAGGTCACTCATTAGGTAATATTTAAAAAATTTATTGATGCATTTTTTCATATAGTATAGATTTTCTTGGTGTTCATAAGAATTTCAGAAGATTTTTCCTCAAATTGTCTACTGTACAACACATTTTCTAATGAGGCAAATAAGTGTTTCATGTAATGCTGTGATTAATTGCAATTATTGGGAAAGATATATTTCACCAAATCTAATAAAGATTTTATCACATCTTGAGAAGTGTCCTTATTTTACCAAAGTGGAATCACCACTCAATATAGGCCAACACCTGCAAATCCCGCAAAAAAGCAGCCGTGCATCCATATGGAGCCAAAACCCGGATGCTGCAGACAGAGGAGAGAGGAGACACCCGTAGCACTGAAGCATCTGTCGGCTGGCTGAATCATTGCAATGGGCCCTTTGAGTTACTTTGTGCCAGTTCTAGTGATCTGACTCATACTGTATTTCTCACCTAAATAATCTCCTGTCGGTGGATGCCAATTTATCTCACCGACAGTTCACCAAAACCTGTGACTAAGAGATTTGTGAGAAATTTGGAGTAGACAAGTGGGGAAAGATATTTTGCTTAGCACATGCTAGTTCCCCTATTATCTGCGTGGTGCAGACTCAAATCAGATTGCTGTCCTGTTGGTGCAGGTGCCGAGATAGAGATGAGTCCTCATACATCTTTGCAGCAGTCATGCCAAATAGTCCCTCTTGGCACACAAGGTCCAGGTAGACTCTGCTAACTTCAGGCGTCTTTTTTGCCAAAAATGTGCATTAGACACAATATGATGCTCCTAGGACACACCAGGAGGCTGTGCTGATTAATCTGATATGCAACCCTTGAATATGTGTGTACGGCTGAGTTTGAATCTGTAAACAAAGTCCAGCATTGCAGCAGCCAAGTTCTGCTGTGCTTTATCTAAAGACTCAGTCGCACAAAGATATACAAGTGTCACTTTTCAAATTAATAAGCACATTCTCCTGGTGCGTCCTAGTCACATCGCATAAGATATATTACGTCCAAAAAGACTTCTGACACTAGTGGAATTGCATGGAAAACTTTAAGCTCACTCACATCGCGTTTAGTGGAAGACTAGATGGGCCAAGTGGTTCTTATCTACCGTCAAATTCTATGTTTCCTAGGTATCTCCTGCTGTATGGCATATTGAGGCTAGATGTACAGTATGAGGACACATCTGTATCCTCAGAAAGATGGAGATTGGTCTCCATAACATGTGCTGACATTGTTCTAATGCCACTGTCTCCTCATTTCACCAATGGTGGCAACGCCCAAGCCTCCATTTCTTTTGGAGTGCAGTCATCCAAATTTTATCTAACATACTGGGGAAACTGGTTCTTCCTGATCCTGTCTTTTGGTTGTTCTGTCTGTCCCCACTACCCTTCTCAAAATACAAGAAATCCCTATTGTGCCACTTGATTATTGCAGCTAAGGCTGTCATCCCGGGGCATCACAGTTACTCTTCTCCACCGATGGTTTCAGATTGGTTTGCTAAAGTAGATTTCTTCATGGATATGGATGATATAGTAACATTGGCAGATGGTAAATACAAAACTTTTAGAGATATGAAGTTTCTTTAGCTGGACTTTAAGGATTTAGCTACCTTCTGGGACACCCTCACCCTGATCCCCTCCTTGGTCTCCATTATGCTGTTCTTAGTTCTACTGCTCCCTCTCTCTGACACTGCTTTTGGAATGTTCTCGAATACAATTTATAGTGATTTAAAGTGATGGGCTTCATGATGTTTGTTATGGGGTCCATACAGATGTCAACGCATCTATTTATCTGCCTCCGGTATAGCTACTCTGTTTGCTCTTGATACAGCCCACATAAGAAGCTAGTTTTGGATAGTATCAGACCTGTACATCTGATGTGGTGCAACTTCCTCCTCTTCGTCCATCCCTCTATTACTCCCATTTTCCCCCTAATCTGTCTTAGGGGGTAATTCAGACCTGATCGCTAGGTTGCGTTTTTTGCATCCCTGCAATCAGGTAGTTGCCATCTACAGGGGGAGGGGGAATTGGCTGTGCAGGGGTGCGATCACATGTGCAGGAGAGCTGCACAAACAGAAGTTTGTGTAGTCTCTGCACAACCCAGGACTTACTCAGCCGCAGTGATGATCGGAGTCATGTCAGCTGATGATGAGCTTATGTCAGGAACCCTCCCTCCAAATGCCTGGTCCCTCCTGCATTTTTCCGGACACTCCTAAAAAACGATCAGTTGCCACCAACAAACACCCTCTTCCTGTCAATCTCCGTGTGTTCACCAGTGCAATGGGATTTTTGCACTATTCCATCGCTGCACGGCGCTCCCCGTTGTGCCTGCACATTGCGGTGCATACGCATGCGCACTTCAGACCTGATCGCCCGCTGTGTGAAAATGCACAACAGTGATCAGGTCTTAATCGGCCCCTTTATACCCCTACCTTCCTGGTCACATGTTCCCCTTCTCACACCTCCTCTTCCCTTTCCGTGTCTTAACTTTTTTCTTCTTTTTGTTTTATTCTTCAATTCTTTACACCTCAAATGGAATTTCTGCGATTGTGCTGTTTCAAATTCTGATTTGATTACTGTATTATTCATGGTATATGACATTTCTTCCAGTTCCTTGTACACGGCACCCCCTTTGGTTTTGTATTTTGAATTAAACATTCTCTTTGGTTTTCTTTGATATTAAACCCAAAAAGATATTTTGCAGTAATATACAGATTTGGGAAGTGGAGATGGCACAGTGTATTGAACCGTAAGTAGGACCTTAATAATATGCATTAAATGCATCAATTGATTATTATGTAAATATTCAGCATCTTTTTAATACCTCAAACAATAAAGAAATCAAATTAATGAGCATATAAAATGGTATAAGCAGTGCTTAAAGTGGTCCTGCAGAGCTGGTGAGACTCACCCGTCCCCCCTCAGCACCTACTAAATAAAGGGACTGCACACATTAGTGCCCCTTATGCACAATGCCCAAAGCAGTAGTGCCCCTTATGTACAATGCCCACAGCAGTAGTGCCCCTTATGCACAATGCCTACAGCAGTAGTGCCCCTTATGCACAATGCCCGCAGCAGTAGTGCCCCTTATGCACAATGCCCGCAGCAGTAGTGCCCCTTATGCACAATGCCCGCAGCAGTAGTGCCCCTTATGCACAATGCCTACAGCAGTAGTGCCCATTATGCACAATGCCCACAGCAGTAGTACCCCGTATGCACAATGCCTACAGCAGTAGTGCCCCTTATGCACAATCCCCACAGCAGTAGTGCCCCTTATGCACAATGCCCGCAGCAGTAGTGCCCCTTATGCACAATGCCCACAGCAGTAGTGCCCATTATGCACAATGCCCACAGCAGTAGTGCCCATTATGTACAATGCCCACAGCAGTAGTGCCCACTATACACAATGCCTACAGCAGTAGTGCCCCTTATGCATAATGCCCACAGCAATAGTGCCCATTATACACAATGCCCACAGCAGTAGTGCCCATTATGCACAATGCCCACAGCAGTAGTGCCCATTATGTACAATGCCCACAGCAGTTGTGCCCATTATGCAATGCCCCATTGTAGTAGTAGTGCTCCTTATGCACAGCCCATACCAATGGTGCCCTTTATGCAGTGCCCCTCATGCCATCAGGAGTAATGCCTCTTATGCAGTGCCCCTTACACAATGCCCCCATTAGTAGTGCAGGCAGTAGTAATGCCCACTGTAGTTGTTTCCCTCCCTCGGTAGTAATGCCACCTGTAGTAGTATCCCCAGTGGTAATTCCCCTTGAAGTATTCCACCATCAGTAATGTCCCCAGTATTAATACCGTCTGTAGTACTACCCTCATAGTAATGCCCCTGTTGAAGTGCCCCCAGTGGTAATGACCCGGTAGTATTTCCCTCATTAGTACTGCCCCCAGCAGTAATGCCTCCTGTAGTACTGCCCCCTATAGTAGTGCCCCCAGTAGTAATGCCTCCTGTAGTACTGCCCCCAGTGGTAATGCCCTCTATAGTATTGCCCCCATTAGTAGTGCTCCCAGTACTAATGCCCTCAGTGGTAATGCCCCCTGTAGTATTGCCCCCATTAGTAGTGCTCCCAGTACTAATGCCCCCTATAGTAGTGCCCCCAGTGGTAATGCCCCCTTTAGTATTTCCCCCAGTAATAGTGCCCTCTGTACTAATGTCCCCAATTGTAGTGCCCACTGTGGTAGTGCCCCTTAGACACACATACCCCCCCCCACAATACTTACTTGAAGCCTCGCTCCTGCATCAGAAAGCTGCCGTCTATCTGACCAGCCACTCATCAGAACTATGAGAAAGACATCATGATAGCAAAAACACACATCTATGATCAAAATCTGACATGCGGGGGGACGCCCAGCACAGGGCTAGTCCGCCCCACATGCCAGGCCCTACCCCGCCTCATACAGACATGCGAAAGCATCGCACAGCCAGGGCCGGATTAACAATAGGGCGGATGGAGCTGCAGCTCCAAGCACCCATCAAAATAGTCCCTCAGCATCTGATGTGCTGCTGCTGTAGACAGGAATTTTTTTCCCTGCAACAGCAGCCAGCCAGTTGCTGTCCGAGTACCCGCCCTACCTGCCGGCAGCAATCTGTGACACTGACCCCACTACTGTGCCACTGGCTGACCAAACGCTGCCATAAGCATAAACATTGCTGTGCAGTGGAAGGCTTCACTAGCCCGCCCCACCTTGCGCTGCATACGCAGTGATGCGACGCCCCCTCTAAGACATGTGATGTCAGTATGAGTGGTGGATGGTGCCTTTTCAGGGGGCAGCACAGAGCACACAGACAAGATCAGGGTATGAGTGGCTTGCAGAGCCGGCTAGGGGGGAGAAATGACTGCAGGCAACACTGATCACAGTGACAGCAACAGCGGGGGAGGGATGATATTGCAGCAGCACGCCTCCGTCGCATGCAGGGAAGCACTGCAGTCAGACAGATGGACAGCAATGGACCTTCTCTAAATCACCAACAGATACTGTACAGCTCTGTATGGTCGCTTAACTACAGTATGGGCAGTATTGTAACATATAACATATATATATATATATTCCATAGACAAAAAACCTTACGGTTTCACATGTCCCATTAAGGCTTCTTAGACATGATCGAAATTTCAGAAACCTGTTGTAACTCTTCCACTCAAACTCCAAAAAGCAATGAAATTCCGATCATTAAGGCTGACGCCTTAATGGACGTGTTCCTTGCGCAATACAGATATGGTATGCCATCACAGCCTGTGGGTAAGTGCAGATTCAGCACTCTCACAGAGTGACATTGCTGTCACTCACACAATGGTGGAGCTGCTCATTCACAGATTTGTGTGCTCATTGGAATACACACATGGGGGTAAATTTACTAACATTCGTAATTTTCGGAAAAAGGTCAAAGTTCAATCACGAATGACATCGAAAGTGTAAAACTGCAACTTTTTGAATTTATTACGACTAATTTACTAAGCTGTCGTATTCGGGTTTTTCTTTTCTTCCGATGTCGATGTCATTCGTGTTTTTATTTTTATTTTTACGGCAGTGATTAGCAAAACACTGCCGACTTTTTTTACAATGAATCTCGGCCGGATCTGTGTGATCCGTGCTGGGGTTCATTTTTTTTTTTTTTAAATTAAACAATGTAAAATCATAAAAAAAAATTGCGTGGGGTCCCCCCTCCTATGCATAACCAGCCTCGGGCTCTTTGAGCCGATCCTGGTTGCAGAAATATGGGGAAAAAAATGACAGGGGTTCCCCCATGTGAGGATACGGATTCTGTGATCACTCAGGTAAACAGTTTAGTAAAGTGGCAAATGCCCTTTATTGTAAAAATACACACGCAGTACACAAAACAGTAACTATTACATGCCAGGATGGTATCTTACTTACTAAGTCCCCACAGTAGTTTAGAATTACAGTCTCCTGATGTCACATGCCCGCAGTAGTTCTGTGTCCCCTGGTCTGGGATACCAGCTCACACAGTGCCCTTTGCCACTGATGCAGGGCCGGCGCTACCCGCTCAGCAAAGGTATGCAAAGCAGGTAGGCGCCGGCCAGGAGAGGCGCTCTTCCTGCATTGTCGTAATTGATGCCTGCTGCCTGCAGATTGCGCCTGTCTAGGTTTGAAAAGGCAGCGGCGCCGGCAGCAGGCTCTGGGCGATGGCAGCATATTATAGATCTAGAAGCTGCCTGATGAAAGCAACCCGCCGGAGGCAGACGCTACCACCGCCGGAGCTACGGCTGCCGCTGCTGGGTACTACACAGTCCGGTTACTAGAGGTACTGGGCTGCCTCTACTGTCCTGGGTGCGCGCACATACAGGGCTGCCGGGAACGTTGCTGCCAGTGCCACTGCATCTATGGAGCTGATCCGCGCTGCTACACTGCGCTCACTCCCAGGTAACTTATAGGGGACGGGGAAGGCTGCACGTTATACAGAAGGGGAAATGGGGGAGTCTGGACAAATTAAAGATAAAGACTGGGGGGGAGGGGCACACTAATGCACACACACACTAGGAGGGGGGAGCACTAATGCACACACACACTAGGAGGGGGGACCACTAATGCACACACACACTAGGAGGGGGGACCACTAATGCACACACAGAATATGAAGGAAGGAGGTCACACTAATACACATACAGAGTAGGAAAGGATGGGGAGGCACACTAATGCATATATTAACTAGGAGGGGCCCAATGATGCACATACAGACTAGCAATGGCAGATCTGCAGAAGTCTATGGAGAATGAGAGCAGGAAATACTGCAGCCCGGGCTGAGGCAAGTGAGAGCGGGTGTGTGATGTAATGGACCAGCACCAGCATCTCCCTCTCCCCCATCCAGCTGGAACCCCTTCCCTGTGTGCTCGATCCAGCCTGTCACCTTCCTATCATTACTACAGGTCATGGGCCAGCTCTGCCTGCCGCCAGTGCCGGCGCGACCCGCTCAGCATTGGTATGCAATGCAGGGCGGCGCCGGGCAGAGGAGGTGCTGTCCCTGCAATGCTACCCAATTGTTGCTGCCGGCTGCCGCTGCACCTGTCACTATATGACAGGCAGCGGCGCCGGCAGCGGGAAGAGCGTCTTTCAGCGTCTGGTGGTCCCTCCGACATGACTTATCAGCGGCTCTCTGTGTGCTTCCCCGCGCTAAGGATCTCTCCCATTGCCCCCTTGGGATCCCTGGTGCATCTGACGGCTGTGGGCGGCGTGGCTTGGTGCTGAACCCTGCTTCCTATCTGAGGGAGGGAGCGGGTGCCGTGGCTTCTGCAGTCCCTTGCTCCGCACGTCTTCTTTGGTGGTCCTGTCCTGCTGGGAGTTGCCCTCGCTGCTGGTCCTGGCTGTTCCTCCCTGCCATCCTGTGTACTGCTCCATTGGAGGTAGCTGCTTTCCTGCTGACCCCCCCCCCCCGCCCCCCTCCTGTGGACATACATATGTAGCCACGCTCATCATTGCCGAGATGCGTGCGCATGCTGCATCACGGCATGATGAGAAAGCGCCACACTGCAACTGGCCAGGCGCTCGCTTCATAGCCTTTAATGTGTGCGCATATGTATGCACGTGCACACAGTCACAGGCACAATAGCCACGCCACTGCTGTGCATCGTGGCAGCAATGAGCGGGGCAACAATTGTATGTGTAAGGGGCACCACTTCTGTGGGCATTATGCGTGGTGCTACTACTGTGGGTGTTATGTGTTGCACTACTACTGTGGGCATTATATGTGGCACTACTGTGGGTATTATGCGTGGCACTACTACTGTGGGCATTATGCGTGGCACTACTACTGTGGGCATTATGTGTGACACTACTACTGTGGGTATTATGTGTATGGGAAACTACTACTGTGGGAATTGTCTATGAGGAACTACTGTGTAGCTTAACGTGACTAAGGAGCACTACAGTGTAACATAATGTGAATAAGGTACACTACTTTGTGCTGCAATATGAACTGGGCATTACGTGGGGTGTAATGTGAATAGGATTGTGCTACTGTGTGGCATCATTTGAATTGGGGTCACTATTGTGTGGCCACACCCCTTACATGTGAGACCACTGGCCCTTTATTACGTGATGGAGGGAGGGCGCAAAATTATAGTTTGCAGGGGGGCGCCGAACACCCTAGCACCGGCCCTGCACTGATGGCACCGCAATGCCTAGTCAGTGTCTCCACTCCAAAGGTACATCCACTCTCTGTGTCCTTCTGTGTAGATCTCACCCTCAGTGCACGTCCAGTAGTCTCTTGAAACCAGTGGATTCCAACAATGCTTCTAGGCCTCAGCACACTGGCAGCACTATCTTACCAGTAGCTTTCAGAAGCCAAACTCATCACTCCTCTCAGGCCAGGAACTTCCATGCACCCTCTGTTTCAAAAACCTCTGTTATCCTCAAACCTTTCTATGTCCTACCATAAGGCGACACCTTCTGGCTCTGTATTGGGTGGGTTACATTAAAGGGGCTGACCACAGAACACCCTCAGACAGACCTACTTCAACATGCCCAGGCATGTCCTCTAGCACACAATAAATGTTAATTAAATGAACCTTAATTAATCTGATTGTGTGGCCTGGAATCCATTGTCTGGGGAAGAATGAGGGGGGTGCATGGACTGACATCTGAGACTGGCTGTATCTCCAACAGCAAACAAACAGGTTATCAAAGCAGTCACATGGGGGGGAGGGGACACACACATTATTTTACAAACTATAATACAACAACCAATACATTCATATATATACATCTTCATATGCATTCTGTACAAAATATCAGGCTAGACATATTATTCCCTGATAAGCACAAACACATATAACAGGGGGATAATGTTTCACAATAATATGTGATGTCCAGTTCTATTGTGAATCCAGGCAGCATGCTGTATAGGTGATAACCAAGTTCTGTCCTGTCTCTTTACACTTACGCACTGAATCCAGAAACAGGCTGGCAAAAAGTACTCCTCAAGAGCCAGCTGCAGCTGCATCCGTTACACCCCATATTTAAGCAACCAGCATCGGGCTCTGCGCCTGGTCCTGGTTCCAAAAATACGGGGGACAAAAAGAGTAGGGGTCCCCCGTATTTTTAAAACCAGCACCGGGCTCCACTAGCTGGACAGATAATGCCACAGCCGGGGGTCACTTTTATATAGTGCCCTGCGGCCGTGGCATCAAAAATCCAACTAGTCACCCCTGGCCGGGGTACCCTGGGGGAGTGGGGACCCCTTCAATCAAGGGGTCCCCCCCCCAGCCACCCAAGGGCCAGGGGTGAAGCCCGAGGCTGTCCCCCCCCCATCCAATGGGCTGCGGATGGGGGGGCTGATAGCCTTTGATGTAAATGAAAAGATATTGTTTTTAGTAGCAGTACTACAAGTCCCAGCAAGCCTCCCCCACATGCTGGTACTTGGAGAACCACAAGTACCAGCATGCGGCGGAAAAACGGGCCCGCTGGTACCTGTAGTACTACTACTAAAAAAATACCCAAAAAAACACAAGACACACACACCTTGAAAGTATAATTTTATTACATACATACACACAAACATACATACATACTTACCTATGTTCCCACGCAGGTCGGTCCACTTGTCCAGTAGAATCCAAGGGTACCTGTTGAATAAATTATACTCACGAGATCCAGGGGCCCAGGGTCCTCGTCGCATCCATTTATAATCCAGGTACTTGAATAAAAAAACAAAACGCAGAGCCGAGCCACGAACTGAAAGGGGACCCATGTTTTCACATGGGTCACCTTTCCCCGAATGCCAGAAACCCACTCTGACTTCTGTCTAAGTGGGTTTCTTCAGCCAATCAGGGAGCGCCACGTTGTAGCACTCTCCTGATCAGCTGTGTGCTCCTGTCCTGACTGACAGGCAGCACGCGGCAGTGTTACAATGTAGCGCCTATGCGCTACATTGTAACCAATGCTGGGAACTTTCTGCCCTGCGGTTGACCTAAAGTGACGTCACCGCTGAGCAGAAAGTTCCCAGCATTGGTTACAATGTAGCGCATAGGCGCTACATTGTAACACTGCCGTGTGCCGCCTGTCAGTGAGGACAGGAGCACACAGCTGATCAGGAGAGTGCTACAACGTAGCGCTCCCTGATTGGCTGAAGAAACCCACTTAGACAGAAGTCAGAGTGGGTTTCTGGCATTCGGGGAAAGGTGACCCATGTGAAAACATGGGTCCCCTTTCAGTTCGTGGCTCGGCTCTGCGTTTTGTTTTTTTATTCAAGTACCTGGATTATAAATGGATGCGACGAGGACCCTGGGCCCCTGGATCTCGTGAGTATAATTTATTCAACAGGTACCCTTGGATTCTACTGGACAAGTGGACCGACCTGCGTGGGAACATAGGTAAGTATGTATGTATGTATGTTTGTGTGTATGTATGTAATAAAATTATACTTTCAAGGTGTGTGTGTCTTGTGTTTTTTTGGGTATTTTTTTAGTGGTAGTACTACAGGTACCAGCGGGCCAGTTTTTCCGCCGCATGCTGGTACTTGTGTTTCTCCAAGTACCAGCATGCGGGGAGGCTTGCTGGGACTTGTAGTACTGCTACTAAAAACAATATCTTTTCATTTACATCAAAGGCTATCAGCCCCCCCATCCGCAGCCCATTGGATGGGGAGGGACAGCCTCGGGCTTCACCCCTGGCCCTTGGGTGGCTGGGGGGGGGACCCCTTGATTGAAGGGGTCCCCACTCCCCCAGGGTACCCCGGCCAGGGGTGACTAGTTGGATTTTTGATGCCACGGCCGCAGGGCACTATATAAAAGTGACCCCCGGCTGTGGCATTATCTGTCCAGCTAGTGGAGCCCGGTGCTGGTTTTAAAAATACGGGGGACCCCTACTCTTTTTGTCCCCCGTATTTTTGGAAACAGGACCAGGCACAGAGCCCGATGCTGGTTGCTTAAATATGGGGGAACCCCTGTCATTTTTTTTCCCATATTTCAGCAACCAGGATCGGCTCAAAGAGCCCGAGGCTGGTTATGCTTTGGAGGGGGGACCCCACGCATTTTTTTTTTGTGAAAAAATCAACTTTCCCACCCCTTCCCACTGATAGACATGCACGGATCTCATGGATCCCTGCATGCCTATGCAATCACGGCTCAAAAAAGCAGGTCTGCTTTTTTTTAGCACTTTTTTGCGATTTGTCATTTTTCACGGCAGTGTTTTCCTCTTTGGAGATTTGCACTTTTTAGTAAATGACCGAGTTCTACTAATTTGCTGGCATTTTCTGACCGATGGTGTATTCATTCGTATTTTTTTACAACTACTTTCAAAAAAATACGAATGCCCTCATCTCTGCCGTGATTTGAGTTTAGTAAATGACCGAGATGACACTTTGAAGAAAAAACGGCATCTCGGTCAAAATCGGGACCTTAGTAAATTTACCCCATGCAGTCTATGCAACTGAAGGTCTGAGCAGTTATGTGGTGCTCCCATCCCACACAGTCCTCACAACCATCCCATTCAGTCACCACAACAATCCCACCTTGTTACAACATCCTTCTAACTCCATACATCCATCTCATTTAGAATACACATTTAGCTCCCTCAAACATCTTGGTTAATTGCTAAAACTATAATACCACATCTACGGTCTATGCATCTGCACTTACTTCCCCTACACCCCCATGCTGCTCTGTCTTCCCCAATCCCTACTGCTGTGTTCTCCCATCTGTGCTAGTCTGTACTAATTTATCTGTACCATCTGCCTTTCCACACCTGTGCCTTGTCTGTACCACCGTTTCCTTCTCTCTGTGCTGCTCAGTGCTGCTCAGTTGATTGTAGATGTGCCAAATTTAGCACATCTACAATCATTTACTCTGACATGCAATGTGACGCCCAGCACAGGGCTAGTCCGCCCCGCATGTCAGGCCCTCCCCTCCCCCCACTGCGCTCCCGGGTACGCACGCACAGTGCAGCCATTGTGCATTCGCACCCCACAAACTAATTCAGACTGCGATCGCTGCAGTCTGAATTATCCCCTGTGTTTCTTTGTCCCCCCCATTAGTGCTGCTTAGTCTTCCCTCTAGCCACACACTTTTGTTCCCCCATCCACAATGCTGTCTCCTCCCTCCAACCAACAACACTCTTACCTCATCCGAGCAGCTTTGTCTTCCGCTCAGACCTTCAGTTGCATAGACTGCATGTGTGTATTCCAATGAGCACACAAATCTGTGAATTAGCAGCTCCACCATTGTGTGAGTGACAGCAATGTCACTCTGTGAGAGTGTTGAATCTGCACTTACCCACAGGCTGTGATGGCATACCATATCTGTATTGCGCAAGGAACACGTCCATTAAGGCGTCAGCCTTAATGATCGGAATTTCATTGCTTTTTGGAGTTTGAGTGGAAGAGTTACAACAGGTTTCTGAAATTTCGATCATGTTTAAGAAGCCTTAATGGGACATGTGAAACCGTAAGGTTTTTTGTCTATGGAATTTCATCGCTTTTTTTAAATTTATTTTTTTTATTCAGAAATGTAAAATTTCACTGTAAGAATAAACATTTGATTTTTTAAATGTTTAATGAAAATGTTCGTATAACATCACTATTCTGTGCAAAATTATTTTATTTACCAAAACGAATTGTTTAAAGTCCGTACACACTTAATGATTTAATGAGCGACGTCGCTCATTTTCCCCCTCC
Organism: Pseudophryne corroboree; assembly: GCF_028390025.1. Classification (NCBI taxonomy): domain Eukaryota; kingdom Metazoa; phylum Chordata; class Amphibia; order Anura; family Myobatrachidae; genus Pseudophryne; species Pseudophryne corroboree. The sequence goes on along the minus strand of NC_086447.1, from coordinate 37,369,303 downwards.
TTGAGCGACGTTGCTCGTTTTATCGTTAAGTGTGTATGCTGCCAGCGACGAACGAATGCGCGGCCCCGCGGGTCGTCAACGATCGTTGCTGTCGGTAGGGCATGCATGAAGGATGTGGACTGTCGTCCACGACCTTCATGCAGGGCTGGCGGGGGCGTGACGTCACTGAGCGATATGAGCGGTCATATCGCTCAGTGTGTACAGTCGGCCGCCGGCTCGGGAGGGGGAAACATTAGACGATGTCGCTCACAGATCGACATTGTTTAATGTGTATGGGCCTTTAGACTTTGGTCAAAATATTTTGCTGCCTTTGCAGCTGATGCAGGGAGGGGGGTAGGCGGCAGCAGCCTGTGACTGAGGCTGGAGGTAGGTGTGAAATGCATTGCTTGTACGTGTGAGTGCGTGGTGTCAGGTGCTGCCTGTGTATGTGTGTGTCAGGTCCTGTGTGTGTGTGTGTGCGTGTCAGGTGTTGCGGGTGTATATGTGTGTGTATCAGGTGCTCTGCGTGTGTACAAGTGTATGTCTGGTGCTGTGCATGAATACGTATGTCTGTGTCAGGTGCTGCGTGCGTCAGGTGCTGCGCGTGTACATGAGTGTGCGTCAGGTGCTGCGCGTGTACATGAGTGTGCGTCAGGTGCTGCGCGTGTACACGAGTGTGCGTCAGGTGCTGCGCGTGTACACGAGTGTGCTTCAGGTGCTGCGCGTGTACACGAGTGTGCGTCAGGTGCTGCGCGTGTACACGAGTGTGCGTCAGGTGCTGCGCGTGTACACGAGTGTGCGTCAGGTGCTGCGCGTGTACACGAGTGTGCGTCAGGTGCTGCGCGTGTACACGAGTGTGCGTCAGGTGCTGCGCGTGTACACGAGTGTGCGTCAGGTGCTGCACGTGTACACGAGTGTGCGTCAGGTGCTACGCGTGTACTCGAGTGTGCGTCAGGTGCTGTGCGTGTTCACGAGTGTGCGTCAGGTGCTGCGCGTGTACATGTGTGTGTGTGTCAGGTGCTGCACGTGTACATGTGTGTGTGAGTAAGGTGCTGCGTGTGTATGTGTGTGTCAGGTGCTGCGTGTGTATATTAGTGTGTCTGATGGTGTGCGTGTATATGTATGTGTCAGGTGCTGCGTGTATATGTGTGTGTGTCAGGTGCCGCATGTGTATATGTGTGTCAGGTGCTGCATGTTTATTTTATTGTGTCTGATGCTACGTGTGTGTGTGTCAGGTGCTGCACGTGTATATGTGTGTGTCAGGTGCTGCGTGTGTATATGTGTGTCAGGTGCTGCATGTTTATCTTATTGTGTCTGATGCTACGCGTGTGTGTGTCAGGTGCCGCACGTGTATGTGTGTGTCAGGTGCTGCATGTTTATTTTATTGTGTCTGATGCTACGTGTGTGTGTCAGGTGCCGCACGTGTATATGTGTGTGTGTCAGGTGCTGCACGTGTACACGAGTGTGCGTCAGGTTCTGCGCGTGCACACGAGTGTGCGTCAGGTGCTGAGCGTGTACACGAGTGTGCGTCAGGTGCTGCACGTGTACATGAGTCTGCGTCAGGTGCTGCGCGTGTACATGTGTGTGCGTCAGGTGATGCGCGTGTACATGTGTGTGCGTCAGGTGCTGCGCGTGTACATGTGTGTGCATCAGGTGCTGCGCGTGTACATGTGTGTGCGTCAGGTGCTGCGCGTGTACATGTGTGTGCGTCAGGTGCTGCGCGTGTACATGTGTGTGCGTCAGGTGCTGCGCGTGTACATGTGTGTGCGTCAGGTGCTACGCGTGTACATGTGTGTGCGTCAGGTGCTGCGCGTGTACATGTGTGTGCGTCAGGTGCTGCGCGTGTACATGTGTGTGCGTCAGGTGCTGCACGTGTACATGTGTGTGAGTAAGGTGCTGCGTGTGTACATGTGTGTGAGTAAGGTGCTGCGTGTATATGTATGTGTCAGGTGCTACGTGTATATGTGTGTGTGTCAGGTGCTGCGTGTATATGTGTGTGTGTCAGGTGCTGCATGTTTATTTTATTGTGTCTGATGCTACGTGTGTGTGTGTCAGGTGCTGCACGTGAATATGTGTGTGTGTCAGGTGCTGCGCGTGTATGTGTGTGTCAGGTGCCGTTCCCCTTCTTCCCATCCCAGCTCTCTCTATAGAATACAGCTCTGCACCCAGAGAGAGGGAAAGACCAGGGGGCTGATCACGGCACCGCTCACTTTTTGGTCATGAGTTCGGCCTCCTGTTTCTTCCAGTGCTGTGTTCCTGCAGCCCAGCCCTCCCTGTTGTGCCAGATAATCAGCCCTTCCTTCCCCTGCCAGAGAGAGAGAGCCAGAGGCAGAGACACTCTTCCCGTAGCTGGCTTACCCCCAGTACTTCAGCACTGGCCATGCGGCAGTCAACAAAGGAGAGCAGCAGGGGGTTCTGGCAGCATCAGCTGTGGCCGCAGCTGGATCGGGGAGGCTTGCAGTGTCTGAGTTGGGCAACGCTTCCTCCGCCGCGGTCACCTTCCCCTGCCGGAGAGAAAGCCAGAGACATACCCTTCCCGCAGCTGGGCTACCCCTAGTACCTCAGTGCTGGCCAGGCAGAAGTCTATGGAGGGGACCGGCAGGGGTTTCAGGCCGCAGCAGCAGCGGCCGCAGCCAGATCAGGGAGGCCTGCAGGGTCAGAGCCGGGCAGCACTTCCACCAACACTGTCACCTCTGTGCTGGGCATGTACACAAGTCCGTATGGACGGAGGTGTCCACAACAGGCAGCAGTATGAGTCAGACAAACTCATTACATGCTGCCCACTGCTGCGCCGCGTGCCCTCGATGGAGGAAGCCTAGATGCGGTCCCCAGCGGCAGCGAGGGAGAAGGGTGATCACATCACCCTTCAACCCGGCACCTCACAATCAGCTGGGGATCTGCAGTAGCTTCATCTCTCTCTTCCTCTCTGACAGCACAGCAGCCCCTCTGGGTCCCATGTAGCTCTGCCCCCTTGCTCACAGTTCACTCGGCCTCTACTGATTAAAAAGAAAATAAGAG